>NW_027466133.1:1497500-1605000 GCF_046127955.1 Nelusetta ayraudi | reverse complement strand
AGCCGGTCGGCCGCGGCGAGTGTCTGGACCGCTCGGTGGGAACGATCCGGAGCCGCCGAGCAGCAGCAGACTGGGGCTGCACACTCCAGTGCGTCCGCACGCTGAGGGCCAGCTGACGCTCGCCGTCACCCAGACAGACGCGCCGACGATCCGGAGTCGTAGGGAGGAGGGGGGAGGTTGGGACACCGGGCGCCGGGAGGAAGGTTCTCCAAGAACACGACCGTCCTCGCCGCGCGCCTCACCTGTCAGCCGCCAAGTCGCTCTCTTTTGGCAAAAAAAGGCGGCCCCCTCGCTGCAGTGCGCGAGCACGCACCGGTGCACAAAGACAAAAGGATGTAAGCTGACAACACCAGATGGATGTTTCCTCACCAAGCCCGGAATCCGTTGGGTGGCGGGGGTGGTGGTGGTGGTGGTTCCGTTTGAAGGGCCGAGTGGGGGAGCAACCCCAACCGATAGGAAATGTTTGAATCAAAGATTCAAACGCAATGAAAACATCAACAAGACCACGGCAACAAAACAACGGCGATTGGACAAAACGTCTCTCACATTTGAAAAAAAAGAAAAGAAAATAAAGCAGGCAGGTTGGGTTTTGCTCGCTGCCAGATGAGACGTTTGGCTTTCTGTTGGAGCTGCGGGCGACGCTCGGTGCCTGCCACCACCCTGTAGTGAGCCGCATCCACGGCCAGACAGGAGGGGAAGAGGAGCCCTCGGTGCCTCCATTCTTCTTCCATACTCAGAACTCACACCACCAGTGTTGTAATGACAATCCACACACTTCCGAATGAGAAAAGTCTGTCCTTCTTTGAAGTCTTCCTCTTGAGATGAATAGCGTTTGGTAAAATGTGAAAATGTTACTTTAGGTATGAAAATATTACTCCTAGAAAGTCTTTATGAGCAGGTTTCATTCCAATCCACTTGATTTGTATAGAGTACATGCTCAAAACTACTTGGCTCATCTCTCCCCTTTGTGATGTCACAAAGGGTGCTGAAACCTCTCATACCACTAGCCAGGTGGTGTTGGCTCCACCCTTCGAGACCTCCCGTTTAATGAGGTCCAACAAATGGATGGTTCGACAAAACATTTTTGGCTGCAGGGCTAAATATTCTGTTTTTTTTTGGGTGAGGCTGCTCTGTTGGAGTCCAGGATGAAAAATAAACGTGCACAACTCGGAACCTTTGACTGGAAAACGTCATGCTGAGCTGCCAAGAACGTCCATATCGCATCACCCAAACTCCTGTGTCCTGGAGGTTTCCTGCAAGACGCTGATTTGTCCCCCCCTCTTGTCAGTTTAGTGGAAAACATTTCAGCCCGGAGCTTTTCGAGACGGATCTGCGACAACAACAGTTTCGACTGGCCGTCTCAGCAGATCACTTTCATAAAGGGGCGATGGCCCAGAATGGAACATGGCAGACGGATGCAGAGCTGCAGACCAACAGGCCGGGAACACACACACCCACACACGCACACCCTGTCGCAGAAGCTGTTAGTCATGGTCCAACAGAACCGTTGTTCCCACCACATGTTCGGACCACATGTATTGACCGTGTCTGCTGACCTGCCGAGCTGCTCGGAATTAGTTTTTTCTTTTTCCTTTCCCCGGCCGGTTGCCGACGCTGGGAAGCGTTGTCGGGACAGCAGGGCCGACAGCTTGGCTCGCCGCTGCCCTGCGCGGCCACCATCCTGCCCAGAGCGCTGCAGATGTCGCCCGGGCCAGTGTGGGTTGGTGGAGGGTGGCGGCACTTTGACAAATATAAGTGCACTTGACAGCCTTACATGACGACTGTAAAGTTTTAGCTGTGCTGTACCGTGTGAATGGGGAAACCTGAGGACGATGCATCGTTGCTGAATTATCCAGTCGGTCGTCAGGTTTTTGTTGTTTATAGGATTTTGGTTTGTACCAGTTTGAATTGTAAGCC
This sequence comes from Nelusetta ayraudi, assembly GCF_046127955.1. Taxonomy (NCBI): domain Eukaryota; kingdom Metazoa; phylum Chordata; class Actinopteri; order Tetraodontiformes; family Monacanthidae; genus Nelusetta; species Nelusetta ayraudi. The sequence goes on along the minus strand of NW_027466133.1, from coordinate 1,603,083 downwards.
CTTGTCACTGTTTTGGTGCTAATGGCTTTACAAAAATATCGGCCTTTAACTACTATCTGGTCTCAGTTGTTTTCGATGATGCAGCATCCCCGGCCCTGTTTTGAGACCAAAACAAAAAAGATAAAATTATTGTTCTTGAAACTATAATACACTCTTATTCTTGTCTGAATCTATTCAAAAACAAAAAAAATGCACTTTTCTATATATAAATACAGGCTAGAGGAAAAAACAGACAACTTGTGAACATTTTTATGAAGTCACAGTTCAAGTGCACAACAAAACCGGTGAAATATCGGGATTTTTTTTTATTATTGGTCCAACAGATATTACAGAGGTGTGTCGCAGGCCACTGCGGAATCACCTTGCCAGGAATGTGCGGCCAGGGGGTCTCTCAGGTTTACAGCACACACACACATACACACACACACATACACACACACGCGCACAAACAAACAAACAAGCCAGAGACGGAAGCCTTGTGCTCTCCTCCCATCCTGATACTTCCTCCTGGGAGAGTGTGTGTCTGCACTCGCCGGCGGCGAGGATGCCGTCTCCGTCAAGGTCACCCTCAACAGCTTGCACCAGGTTTTTTTTTTTTTTTTACTTGCACTCCACCAGAGAACATGAAATCCATCACCTGGCACCAATGCGGTGATAGACTCATTTTTCCCCCCCATTCTGGTGCCTGGTTGTCGACGTGGAGGCTCGTGTGTGTGTGTGTGTGTGTGTGTGTGTGTGTGTGTGTGTGTGTGTGTGTGTGTGTGTGTGTGTGTGTGTGTGTGTGTGTGTGTGTGTGTGTGTGTGTGTGTGCAGGAATTCACGAGGGACACAGGTGTAGAGTCGTTCCCGTGCGGTGAATAATTGACCCCGTGCCAGGTTAGGGGGCGCTGAGGTCATCGCCGCCAATGACGAAGAGGACGCCCTGGAGCCTGCGGACTCAGAGGAGATGGACGGATCGTTAAAGTCAGAAATTCAGAAAGGTGAAGCAAATGCATCTGGAGAGAAGCCAAATGAAAGAAATGTGTAATTTATCAACCGACTCCTTGAAGCGACTGAACTTTAATTCAGTGTTTCAATTTCCGACTCCCGAGCCTGTTTTCTAACTTGACTTTTCATTTTAACTTTTTCTCCAGAAAGAGGATTTTTTTCTTTCTGTGTGGACTTACAGTTGATTTGGTCTGCCTTAGCAAACAGCAACATAATTTTGTTTTCCTTTTTCCATTCCAACTTTCATTTTCCTCGGAGATATTGATGAAATTAGTTTTTTTTCCGGTCCAAATACAAGCAAAAAGCAAACAGAGCACATTTAAATTTATTTTGTTTGAGTGCTACTTTTGCTTTCTGATTAGAAGAATGATCAGAAAAATATTTTCCCATCGACAATAACACAAGTCAGCGTAACACTTATTTTGTATTTATTAATTCAGTGGGTAAATCCAGTGGATAAAATAGCGCCAACAGCAGGTTGAAAGCAGAAATAATCACTGGGGCATCTGATTGGATGTTGTGCTGTGGACTTTGTTTTTGAGTTTTCGTAGTTAACATTAGATAACTTAAAGTTGCCGCTGGATCACTTCATCCAAAAACTGCTTCCTTTTCATCGTGACAAAACCAGGAAGTAGCCGCTCTGAAAAACCCCAGAAGAAGACACACAGGAAGCAGCTTAGCGGCTAAAGCAATTAGCATGAACGATGCAGCATAGCAGCAGTATTCATGACAAGTTTTGCGTTAACGGAGGAACTAAGCAGAATGATATAAGAATCATAGGATACTTTTAACACTTATTTAATTCCAATTCCGGCATAATCGGATTTGCACAGTAAAAACATAGAGGAATAATTCCTAGACCTCGAGGAATCGACATGCAAACCCAACCTGCAGTATCTACATCAGGCCACTTCCTCCACTTCTGAGGAGACTTTAGCTTTGCTCTCTGGAAAAGGTGTGCGTGTGTGTGTGGGGGGGGCATAGACCGTCTTTTGGAAAAAAAAAAAATAATGATAGCAGTAATTCTATAAATTGCTCGAGAGCAGAATTTGCGCGCCTCTTGATTTAGGAGGCGCCGTTAAGGCGGCTGATTAACGGCGCCTCCTGAAGGCCGTCCCGCGTCTCAAGTATTTGCCGTCTGCTAATCAGCCTGAGAGCCAAATAACGAGGCTAACAGGCTGGTTGATCTACACCTTCTGCCGCTCTCCCGGGGGTGTTACAATCCCATTTGTTGTTCCGCGTTCATTCTTTTTTTCTTTTTCTTTTTTCTTTTTTTTTTGAGACGTCGTTGCTCCTGCTTTGACCGTGAAATGTTTTTTCCAGCCTTTGATTAAAGCAGCTCTAGCAGTGGGTGTGTTCCAGCGCCGGCAGAGGCGACGCGGTCGCCCCGGGTGGCTGCAGCGTCCTGGCTCCGGACACGTAATTGCCTGTGATAAGGAGCTCGGGACGCGATAATGAAGCATTTTGCTGGAGAGCGACCGAGGCTCAGATGAGGGCTGCGATACTGCGCCCCCTCCGTGTCAGACAAGAGACGCGCTCGTTAATCCCTCCGCCACCGACGGGTGTTTCACGCAGCAAACTTTGCGCAGTCAGATGCAAAGTCCTTCAGGTCCCACCGATCTCATCTGTCTGATCAAAACAACCCCGGCTGTTGGACATTTTGCCTTTCAAAAATTCTTTTTTTTTTTTTTTTTTTTTCCAATCTTATTCTTCCTCTCTAAAGCAGGAGGCTCTGGCGATGTTAAAGGTGTCTGGCTGCGTTTTATTCCGTTGTGTCGGTAAAAAAATAAGAACTGTTCCACCCTGAACTTGAGTATAAATGCCTCTTTGATCAGGCAGCCTCGCGGAACACAAAAGTCTCTCGTGTTTCCATTCAGCCGTTGAAACGATGGAGACGTCTCTCTGGCTGCGTGTGTGATTGAAGCTTATTAATTTTCTGACTTTTTGTAAACTTTGAGTCAGGCACAGACCTCGCTGAGGATTCACATGCATCACGACGCGTAATGTCATTGTCACGACTGCGGCGGTCTGAACTGAAAAGGCTGCACGATGCAATTGAAGTAAATTGATACAGAGCAACAATTATAGATATTTAATTTCAGCAGAGTGTTCAGTTAAGTAACTTTCTTTATGGCGTTCTTTGCTACAGCCAAAGCTAAAGTGCTAGAGTGCCAATTTCCCCCCCCACTCAATTCTGAGTTATATTTATTTTTGCACTAACTAATTGTTCAAACAAATCTCCAGAAAACAGCGTGTTTAGCCCTCTGTTTGCAGCCTCCTGCTAAAAACAATGCTTTGCTAGCCCCTCCTCGTTTGGAAGAGTACAAAAACCCAGGGGGTCCGAGAGGGTGGAGCCAACACCTGGCTGCTGGCGTTGTCACCAAACAGGGCCTTTTTGTGACATCACAAAGGGCTCAATCCCAGGATTGTATTGGTGCGAACTTTCTGAAAAACGGGGCTCGCAGAAGAAGCGAAGGATGAATTTTCACCGACAGGCTGGAGACCTGCATCCTTGGGAAGGGGAATTTTGCAGAGTGAGAATAATTTGGAGGGGAAGAAACTTAAGTAGTCCCTGCAAAGTCTCTCCGCAGAGCCTGAAATATTTATCTCTTTCTCACCCCCCCAACCTTCCCTCCATTTTCCTTTCCATTCATTTGAACCTCTTTAAAAAGAAAAACAACTCACATTTATATGCGGCAGAATCCCGTTTTCGCCCGTTATTCTGAAAAATTCCTGTGCAGTTGTGCATTTCAACCAGAGAGGTCGCCGGTGCCCAATGTTTGCTCTCTGTTTACTGCACCTTATCACAGTAGCGGCTGCCCGCCTGGTGTCCAACATCATTCTGCGCAGAGACGCTGATCTTCTTGCAGAGGGACCCCACACTGAGAACCAGCAGGCTCTGGGCCAGCAGCCCAGTTATTCCAGCAGAATCAGCCGAGCAGCCCGGCTCTAATCATAATGAAAAGGCTTTTTTTTTTTTTTTTAAAGAGAGGGACGCTGAGCCGCCGTTCTGTGGATGCGCAGCGCTCACGCGGGACGCACTGAGGGGGCCGCACTGATCCCGGCTGCACTTTATCACATTTGGCCACCAAAGCCGATTAGCGGATTTCATCCCGGGTCTGGTGGCCTTCTCAGCTGCGCTCCCTGTAGAACTTCCAGGAGGAGAGCAAACACCCGGCGTTCCATTGGAAGGCAGTGAAAATTAGTGCGCGGGAAAATGAACCATTTCACCAAACAGTTTGTAAGGGAAATACCACAATATAATCCTGAGATTGAAATACTAAAATCTCACGTAATTCATTAAACAGAAGGTTTTTGTCTCCGGCTCTTCCCTTCTTGCCTTGAAATGTTTGTGGCAGTCCTTCACGCAATACATCGAGATGCAGAAATGCTTCTTGCTGCAACATTATAAAGCAGTTTTCTGACTTTATCCTTTATCCTCATAAATATCAGAATTTACACAAAAAGCAAACGGGGCCTGAATGACAAAAAGAGAATCTGAGCGTGATGATTTAGTTTCACTTTCACATAGAAATGTGAAAACTGCAGAATTCTCTGAACAATTACCATCCATATTGCGCCTATTAAACGTATAAGGCTCCTACGTTTCATTGCGAATGCATCTGGCATCCTTCAAGACGTCGAGCCATTTCCTCCTCGTTAGCAGAGTCGGTCGGCCCAACTGGCACCGAGTCGGAGTCGGAAACGGCGTGATTCACGAGTGGAGCTCCGTCGAAAAGGCACACGCGGCCGTAAAACAAACTAATAAAATCACCATTGATTCGCATATTACTGCAAGGAAAACAGCCGGCGTCTCCGACGGAAGAGGCCTTTATTGATGCCGCCTGGCTCCAAACTAATATCATAACTGCTAAAGGAAAGAAAAAAGATGCCGCGTTGGCACAAAGTTGCTGCTAATGCGTTGTAATAATTCCTTGCAATAAAACAGGCCGCACTCATTAATGGATATCAATATTCTTTATTTATTTTTTTTTATTTTTTTTTTTAAGTTTGCAAGCCTTTGGTTTGGAACTTTGGATCTATAAATGAGTGGCCTCGTGGTTCCTTGGATGGATGAATGTTTTGTCTTTAAATATTATTACAATTTATTTGTTGGTATGCTAGGTCCTGCTGCATGCACCCAGAGACCTGGTGGTTTAGCCTTCAGATTTTTAAAAATGATTAAAAAGATAATTTCTTCCGACTTGACACACCTGTATTCCCATCTGCTCGCAGCTCCCCAAAGAGCTGCTATAATTGATAAATCCAACAAAGCCATCAGCTGCTCCGGCTCCATCCATCTGCAAGAAAGCAAATATTTTTGTTTGGCTTTCTCCATTTAAAAAAAAATAAAAATAAATCAGTTTACATTTTTTTTTCAGCCATGTCGATGCAGCAGCATGAGTTATACACTGTCCCCGGTAACCGTTTATAATCAAAAGCAAAGAGCGATTCATTTATCTTACGACTAATTGAATTTATTCCGTTTACCTCTGACGGATTGAAGCCATTTTCATTAAGTCGTCTCTGACAAATCGCAATCCATCAGCGCGGCAGAGAGAGAGAGAGAGACACAATGCGAATCACCGCCGAGGTTTGAGTGCATGTAGGTGCCGTCGTTACCTTTGTGCTGTCGCTCACGCCGGTGCCGAACCCATCTTTCAGCCGCTCTCTCTCCTGCCGACTGTCATCACTCGTCCCGGGAAAAGTCACTGGGTTTGAGTCCTTCCTCGTTGCTCAGAACGACTCACATCAAGACAACAGACGCTACAGTTTAGACAAAACATAATAATTGGCCTTGCTTTTATCGTTATTCGTTTTTTTTTTTTGTTTTTTTTTGTCTTCTGTCCAGATTAGCACTGTGTTTACAGCCTCCTGCTTAAACTCTTAACTTCCTGCTTTTTGGACTTTCCCAGACAAAGGCGAGGTGGAGGTGTCGACCCTCACCTGCGATAGGATGGAAACACGTTGCTGGAACACGTTGGGAAAGTGAATTTTGCATAACATGGGGTCCTTTAAATATTAAAGGACCCCATCGTCACCTCATTGTGTGCTGTCAGACAATCCTGCTAAAGTTTGACAAATTCTCCGGCCTGCGTTTGCCAGTGATGACTAATATTTACTTACGAAGACATAAATTTTCATCCCCAATACTAAAGTCGGCATTTGCGGTCAACACAATATGCACACATCCTGGAAACACGATCAACATTCCATCCAGGTCTCGAAGTCTTTTGGAATAAGTAGAGCCCATATATATATTTTGTTTTTTTTATAAACATATTTTTCCATAAACTTTCTAAAGTGCCCTGATGCTTTTAAAGCTTTTATCTTTTAATGAATTACATTTTGCCTTCGGTAAACAAAGAGAGCGGCGGATATGCTGATTTGCTTTTGGTCGTCGGGCGTCACCTCATTTGTATTTGTTTTCGTATTGATTTTTTTCCCCCTCCATCTGCGTGTTTTTTTCATCTATTAAAGAGATTTACTCAGCTGTAAATGCATTTATAGAGCCCCCGCTGGCAGCACATAACAATGCATCACACGACCGACGTTTGCTGTTTCGTCCTTAACCGGAAATGAATAGTTGCACTTCAACAAATTTGGATGCAGTTTTAAAGGCGTGAGTTATTCCGGGCGCTAATGCAAAGAGGGATAATGAGGCCGCTGAGTTTGTCTCCGGGCAACGACGTCCTTGAGGGTGTCCAGTACGAGCGGCGCAACTTTCAAAGGAAAAAAAAACTCAAAACAAGATTTCATATACAAGCAACTCATAAGCGAGATGTTATCTGGAGGAGCTGCAGAAGAGATTCTCATTAACTTTGATTAACTTGTTTTGACAACAAAAAGTCAATGTTTTCTTTTTTGCCATTTAGAACCTTTTGTTTTTTTGTTTTTTTTACCCTTGTCGCTTCTTGAGAGCAAATGAAAGCGTTAGCTCTTGTTAGCGTGGGCAGAACCTTTAGACGATCCGAGTTTCAGTGTGACATTTCTGTAAAATCTTCATCAGAAGACGATTAGGAGTTGTATTTTCCTCCCACCCACTCGCTGCACTGTCACTGTCGCATCAGTTGGTCTTTATTGCTGCGCTTTCACCCCCAAATGTCGCTTCCAAGCGTTTGTGTTGTGAAAATTTCTTGTTGAAACAAACGTGGCAGTTAAATTAGGGAAGTTATGTGACCTGCCAAGTATCCACATATAGTTTAAAAAAAAGAAAAAAAAAAAAGAACTGGGCATGAACGTCGGTCCTCTTTGAATAGCTGAATGATTCTGTGTTAGGGTCGCCACCCGTCCCGGGAAAAATAAAATCTCTCCCAGGACCCAATTTGTCCCGTTTTTTAGGGAAAATGACAAAACCTCATTTGATTTCCGTCTGTGGCCAACCCTCCCGTAAAATACACGATTGTCCCATATTTGGCAACTAAAAAACCTGTCCCGTAATGAACTGATACGGGACGCATTTCACTTTGTCCCGTATATTTCGGGGACGCCTCTGCCCCCCCCCCCCAAACCCTATTCTGTTTTTTTTTTTTTTTTGTGCGCTGCTGCGTTATAACAAACTTTAACCAATATACTCTAACTTTTTATTTGTCTCAGTACAAAAATAAATATTGGCCTTGTTGCCAAGTTATTATTCCGCAGCGATGTTTTGAAGGCTTCACCTACCTGCTAGCTGCTGCAGACAGTTAGATCTAAATTCAGACAAAGCCTCACCTGCCTGGTTGCCTCCTTTATTTTCTTTCTCTCTATTTTCACTCGAGTGACACTTTCCAGAAAACGCTCCTCAGCCCCACCCTCTCTCTCCACCGTTTCACCCATCTCCTTCCCTCCCCTCGCCGTGGATCCCTTCCATCACATGTGCCACTCAAACAAACACTAGGCGGCTAATTGATTCCTCGCCGGCTCCCAGATCGGGGGCCCCGACTGTCAGCGGCGACGTCGTGAGCGACTCTGCCGCTCCGGCAGATCTGACGGGAAACTGTATCATCTTCTCAAAGTTTTGCATCTTGAACGGCCGATTGGATGCGCAGTGTCGATCTCGTGCTCGTCCCAGCTGCACCGTCGCTCGCAGCCGGAGTCGCCTTGCTGCGTAATTTAGTGCAGAGGATGAGAGAGTTGTCAGATGCGTACTTAGCCCGCTGTTTGTAGCCTCCCACTGGATCTGTGGGTTTTAGCTTCTTGCTGAAATCACATGTTTTGGAAGGGGATTTTCAAAGAAAAGGGTGAAGCCAACACGTGGCAAGGTTGTCTGAGCTCTAGTGTGGGAGAGGCTCTGGTGTCCTGTGTGACATCACAAAGGGTTTTTCTGAGGAAGAAGAAGAAGACTTTCATTGATCCTACAGTGGGAAAATTGGAATTAAATTCTCAATCTCTGCAATTTTGTGTATTGTGTGCATCATTTTGTCTTGTGAGGGATTCGTACTCGCTTCTTCTTCTTCGTACAGCACGCCGCCGACCGCATCAGGGCCCGGCAGACCCGCAGCAGGAGCCGCGCTTGCCAGAACCTGTTTTTCCTCCAGAGCCGGCCCGTCCATCCCGACCCTTCATCCTCGGAGCGGGAAGCGGGGCTCGGCTGTTTGGCACCTGCTGGCAGTACATAAATTAGCACAGGAGGGGCCTCACCGTGGTATATTATGCAGAAAAGGGCGTCACGGGCTGCCTGCACCGCCGCCGCCGCAGCAACATTACCGTGATTAATGCCGCGTTTCACCCCCCGTCTCGGCGAGCGGAAAAAGTCCTGAGAAGTGCCTGCCGTCCTTCCGCTGATGCCGCAGCAGCAGGTTTGACCTAATTGCGGCTCATACGGAGAACGGAGAGCTGCTCGCTGGGACAGTTAATAACCGTCCCATTCCCCTGTCGTGAAAATCACAATTGGATCGGAGCATTTAACGTTTAATACTTCTATAAATTTGACGGCGACTGTACTTTTTTTTTTTCTCGTCCGCTAGGAGTTGAGGGGAGGTCAGCGGAGGCGTCGCAACTTTTTTCCTGCTGTTTCATCCAGACGGCATCCAGAGTGTTGGTGAGTTATTAAAACCGTGGAATGCACACCAGCCAAAAGCTTCCATCACCTCTGTTTTAACCCACCTGATTATCCAAATCTTCCTTCTTTCAAACACATACGGATGAGCAGTAAATGCTGCTTTTTCATTTTCCCAAAGTCTGCCTCCGTGCCGGCAGACTTTTCTTTTGATCTCTCGCGCTTGATTAAATTGGGGGGAAAAAAAAACCCAAATCAAAACAATTCGGAGTACATGTGTGAACCTCAAGGTGGCAGCCCGCAGCCGCTCCACACCACCATCTCCACGCTCAGCTGCTTGTCCAAACTGTTCAGCTTTATTCCTGCTAAATCCCAAACACACTCGCCGCCTCGTCTTCTTCTTCTTCTTCTTCTTCTTCTTCTTCTTCTTCTTCTTCTTCTTCTTCTTCTTCTTCTGCTGCCGAGCTCTAGTCAGCGCTGCGCTCTCAGGCCAAACACATGGCTGATCTCAGTCTGTGGCCAAATGCGGCCCAGCTGCCAGTTGTCTCCTCCACTGTTGTAAGAGGTTAATGAAACGGTCCTGCTGCCGCTGCTGCTGCTGCTGCTGCTGCTGCTGCTGCTGCTGCTGCTGCCGCTGAGGCAGAACCACCTGAGCTGGAGTCTCACGTAATCAAGTCTTGATGTACGGGAAGGTGACTGTCGTGAGATCGGGGAATCTCACAGATACGCTGAGTGTTTTCTTTTGAGGCACAACGTTAAACTACGATGTTGTATTTTGTAAAAAAACAAACAAAAAAAATATACTTTCTTGCAAGGCTAAATACTTGGCTTTGTTTTTGACCCGCAGTTGCAGTTTGATCTCAGATTTCAAAAGGCACAGGAGCTTCTCTTCAGCAGGAAGCAGTGGTGGAAGTTGGCCCTCTGTGATGTCACAAAGAGAAATGACATCTTTCCCTGGGTTGCTGCCAACACCTCCAGCCAGGTGTTGGCTCTGCCTTGTTTTCGTCCCCCTTCACCAACATGTGGCTGATCCAACCGAAGTATCAGTTTGTGGGAGGCCGCAAACAGGGTAAACGTGCATTTTTGTGGGAGGCCTGCACCGCTGAAGAATAATACTCAGAGACTGCACATCCAGGGGGCGACAGAGAGGCAGAAAACTCTCCTCTATCTCCACTACAGACCTATGGCTGGTTGCTCATCACAATATTCAGCAGGTCTGACTGCCAAGAAAGGAAGAAGAAGAAGAAGAGGAGGAGGAGCAGGAGGATGAAGAGGAGGAGGAGGAAGAATACACAGTGTGCCATCTGCTAAATCACAGTCCTCTCATCAACTCTCCTCAATCTGGAGGATCTGGGCAAACGGCACCCAGAAGCTCTGGCGACCAGAGGGTGAGGTCTTAAAGTGATATCCAACAGATTGAAAAATAATAATACATTAAAAAAAAAAATGAGGAAGGAGGATTGGTGTGTTAATAATTTTCACAATACTTGTGCGCCAGGAGAACTCATCACGGGAAACCCTCTGGGGCGAAACAAAGATTTATATAAATAAATATAAAAACCACTTTAGAGTAGCTGAAGAACATGAATCCAGGATTCGCGCGGCAGAATAATTTCTGCAGAGGTGCGAGGATCCCGCCAAACGCCTGGCTTCACTCCAGCGCTCGCATATTCCGAGTCCCGCCGTCCGACCGGGCCGGGAGTCCCGGAGGCCCCTCTGTTCTCGTTTTAGGCTCGAGAGGCTCAAACATGAGGGCAGGAAAACCTCCTTTCTTCACTCGGCCTCACCTGCGGCCGGCCGCTGACGGCTGAGCAGGAGGCCTGGACAAATGAGGCGGGCCGGGGGTCCCTGCAGCCGTCTGCAGAGCGGGAGCGGGAGAGAGAGAGAGAGAGTGCAGGCGGGCGGGCGGGCGGGCACGCAGCTGATTTACATTTAGCGCTTTAATTGCCTGCCTTTGAGTCCTGTTACCGGAGTTTTGTACCTGTTTGCGTTGCTGGCCCCCGTATGTTCCTCCAGGATTTGAAATTCATGCGGCGTCTCCGTCGTCAATCATCCTGACGGGCCGACAGAGGGCTCTCCAGCTGCCCCGCCGCTCCCACAGCTACCAACTACAACGACCAACCCTACACTTTTGTTTTTTAGTTTTTCACCTGAATGATAATTACTAGGCTGCTTAACGGGAGTCGCGTTATTTATTGATACAAATGTAAAACAAAGAAAGTCTGGAAAACTATAATTAAAAAACAAAAGGCAAAACCAGTCTCTGGATTCCGCCGGAGTGAAATCACAAACGCGCTGAAATGACGGTTACTTGATCTCGGAGCTTTGTAGCTGCGCCACAGACTGTTCTCCCTCTTTGATGTCCCTCAGACCCGGCTGGAAGCTGACGGTGTCGACAAGCTCTGGCATGAAACGCTACATATTTAGAGGCCGTTCAAGGCCTCGGAAGCACAACGCAGCATCACAGCTGTGGATTTATATTTATTTATTTATTTGTTTATTTGTTTATTTTTTTCACACTAGAATCCTCCAAATCTTCACATTTTTGACCTGAAAGGACTCAGTTTTAATGTTTATCTCGAGCATCCACCTGGTGCAGAGCTCATCGTTCAGAGACAGGAGGCTTTCCGATTGGTTGAAACCTCTCCCTGTCCCATTTAAACAGACCAATCAGATTTCTCGCAGGCACTCTGCTCGGCTCAAGGCCTCCTTGTGGCAGCCAGGAGCCCATTAGCTGCACGTCAGCACCCTGTTGCATTCAAGGAACGCAGAAACACGCCTTCAGTCTCCTTCTGTGGGTTTTTTTGTTAGAGCAGCTTGCAGTTGCTCAAACCTTCAGCTTATAAGGAAGTCGATTCCCTGCGGAATGCCTGGAAAATGAAGAAGCTCTTACTGTCGGGGCTTATGGCAAGATGGACGTGCCAGATAACACAGATCTGACATCAGAGTGACTGGGCTCCCATATTAAATAGTGCATTAACTTTTTGTGCTAAAGTCACAGTTAATGCCAGCAGTCTTATCAAGGGCATGAGAGGTTTGATTAAAATTAGCATAAAATGACCTTTGGGTTGCAATCAAAAATCTTCCCAGACAGGATTGGCACTATATTTGGTAGAAAAAAATAACAAGCAGCCGGCACCGCGTTTTGGGTGTCGCTGCGTCGGATCCGTCGCCAGCAGGTGTTTCCTTTCGCAATCCCGCCCATTATTATTTTTTTTTTTTCCAAAAACAGGTCGGCAGACAGAAATAGTCGCCGTGCAGCAACATCCAGAGCGGGCGAACTTAAACACAGCGTGACATCGGGGTCGCTGTGATATTTTTCGGTTTTATGTGCACCTCCGTTGCATAAAGCAAAGCAAAAAAAAAAAAAGAAAAAAGAAAAAAAGACACCCTTGTGCTTTGTGTCAGCTGCAGAACTACAGGCGGCGTGCAGGGGCATGCATATTCAGACGCCTCGGTAAAGCCTCTGTGTTCTCGCACTCAAACACCTCAAACGGCGGCGGCGGCGTCCTCTTCCTCCTCCTCCTCCTCCTCCTCCGACAACGCTCCTGCTTTCCGTAAACACCACTGATGTCTTTAAACGCTCCGACCGGCGAAACAACAAACACACACACACACACACACACACACAAAAAAAAACACAGCACGAAGGGACTCGGTGACTTTGGAGGTGGTTGCGAATGACACGCACGGTGGATGAAGGCGAAAATGTGTCTGAGCAGCAGCGTCCCCCTATACCCTCCGCCCCCCCCAACCCCCCCCCCCCCCCCCCTCCATCCCCCACCTGCCCCCCCCCCAGGACCGAACATCAAAGCCTTGCCAACAGGAAGCGGCGTTAATCTCCCTCGTCTTCCTCCCCGCTGGGGAACTCGCAGCACAATGAGAGGAAAAGAGGGGAAAAAATGGGCCAAGCGCACGAGGAAAATGTACACGGATAAACGCTGGTTCTGCGTGGCGCACGACAGAAAAAAAGTGCACGGCGGGTGAGTCTGAATGCGGGTGCGTTGCCGTCTTTTAATGCGACGATGCCGCCTTTCACGCTTGTTTTTATTTTTATTTTTATTTTTATCTCTGAAATTTGTCCCCCCGCTTGAAAATGTTTCCCCTCAATCCTGCGGGATTTCTCCCAGATCTCAGACGGCTTCGTCTCCGAGTGCTTACAGGCGTGTGGGGAGATGGGGGGGGGGGTGCACAATACAGTGGCGGGCGCTGCAGCGGGATAGTGAGACAGCCCCGCCCTCCCTAATGGCCTTCCTGCGCTGAGAGGAGGCTATAATTAAAGTTAAGTGAGCAGACGCCGGGAGAGAAAAGCGCCTTTTCTCGCCGCCCCAACCCCGACCAGTGAATGTGGTTTTGAATTTAACACCTCTGGGCAGAAGGAACCCAAGCTAAATGACCCCGAAGGCCCCGCGCCCCTCCGCCTCCCCGGCCACTTCCACTGTAAAGTGCGGCGACGACAACAACACCCATCCACTCAGCTCCGCTCCCAGCCCGCCGGCCCTCGCAGACCGCTGGATTGGGTTACTGCACTTAAGTGTAGCAACAGCGTCGGTGAAATCGAGACCGGCGGTGTTTTCATTGTAGCTACAAGACGGCAAAGCGGCAACACAAAGTCAGAGGTGCGTTGGGGTGGGAGGGAAGGAAGAGGTGACGGGAAAGAAAAGTGGGGATCCACGTCCGTGAGGAGGCGACTTGGTCAGACCACCGCTGATTCTGCTGGTCATACTTTTGCACAGAAGTAGAAGTAACAGATAAATATTGTGATCAAATGTTTTTCCACACTGTTGGCTGTTGCTGCTGACAAGTACGATTTTTGTCCTAACAAACCGACAAGAAGACGGAAAAATACACAATGTACCTCGAAATACAGAGACACAGTGTAACAATGATATGAAGAAGAGGAGAATAAAAAAGGCAGCTAATCCTTTGTTGCCTTTAAAATCAAATTATTCATCTAGTTGTAGCTCATCCACAGAAGTTCACCAGTTTATGCAAGTTGTTCATTTCTATTCCATTGGGGCTTTTTCTCATCAGAATCCTGCATTTTAATAATGGCATATGTGGCGATGAAATCTTTTACCATTTCTGTAGCCAAAGCTCCATCAGACTGACTGTGAACATCAGCAGGTGCAGCTGCACAATGGATAAAAAAAACTTGATGCAGACGTGCAAAACATATCGAGTGTGGGCCAAAAGCACAAACTACAACCAGAAATGGAGACTGGGAGACTGGAGAGGCAGTTTTTTTTTCAGTACCTCTCAGATGTCATCCTCCTTTGTTTCCCTCCAAAAGAAAAAGCCTAAAAAAAACAACAAATAACGTTGCTTTTTATCTTTTTAATTGAGGTTCATGCAGAGTGTAGAGGGCCTCCTCGGGGACGCGGGCGGCGGGCGGCGGGACCTCCTGCTGCCGACGCTCTAACCTGGAGCAGCGGCAGAGCAGGGGGTCCTGGCAGATCAGCCGCCTTCGTTGGCCCAGGAGGGACCCCGACCACCGCCCTCCTCCCCTCTCTCTATGTCTCTCTGTCTCTCTGTCTCTCTCTCTAACTGGAGGCCCTGAAGTGGAGTTCCAGGACTTTTCCTGCCACGGCTCATCATCTCAGCAGGGGCCCGGTAGAGAGAGAGAATAAAAAAACAAAAAAAAAACTCTGCGGGCCTCCATCTGCAGCAGCAAACAATGAAGTAAAAAGAAAAAAGAAGAAGGAATTATAGACCTTTTTCTTCCCACTCAGTGTTTGGTTCCTGCTGCTCCGGTTCTTCCCTGATCGATAGGCGGCTCTTCTTCAGCTTCTGGCTCTTCTCTGCTGCCTCCTCTTCGGTGCACGCTGCAATTTGTCTCTTTGTGTGTTGCAATGAAACGTTCTTTGTCTAATCACATTAAGCAAATGGAACACCCCCCCCCCACACACACACACACACAACACACTGAGGTGTTGTCTCGTTCATTTAGTTCCCCCCCTTTGGCGAACGTTAGCGCGGCGTTGGCTCATCAAGAAGCTGAGCGCTAAAAAAAATGATTTGTGGGAAAATATGCTGCGTGCGTTTCAGGGTACACAAAAATAAATCCCAGCTGAGTGCGGAAAACCCCTCCATTAACGGTTACTCACTTATTTGAACGTGGAGAAATATGATTGAGCGAGTCTCGTCTCTCTGTTAGCACCGCATATTTATTTACACGTTGCTCACCTATCGGGAGTGGAAGTGCTTTATGAGCTGAATACATTAATGAACTGTGACTGCGTGTGTTTTTACACGTGCTACACTTTGTCAGTGTGTGTGTGTGTGTGTGTGTGTTTGACCATAAAAAAAGGGACGGGTGGAGGAGGAGGAGGAGGAGGAGGACGGAGGCTGCTGTGTTTTTGATTTACATTTTTTCCTGCCTTGGTTTGCATTTAGTTCCCCTCCGGCTATGAGCTCCTAATGAGACGAGCGGGTCATTCCCGGAAAAGCCTGCGTGTTGCTGGATGATGAGAAATACGGCAACCGCACGCAGCGACTCGCGCAAACACTGGCGCATTTTTGCGAAACAGAAGCCGCTGCGGTGCGGCCGGTGGGGTCTGCCCTCACGTATTGCTGAGAATAAACCAAACCCTTTGGAGCCTAGTGGCGCTAGTTCAGAGCTGGCTCAGACACAAATTGATCATTTCATGGAGTTGCAAACTGTCCCTTGCAATACAGAATTGTCCCGTAAATTTATTTTGGATGCAAACTCACTTTAGTTTTTCCATAGAATTTGCGTTCAAATCCGTAATCTACGTAGCTGCAGGCAATACTGTTGCGCAACCCATTGTTGGCTATGGGTTGGCTATGAATCAGGATCGCTTGTTCTTTTGAACTGTATTTATTTAATTCCTTTCAATCCAATTTAAACATTCATCTTATTTCAAACTACGTGAACCATATACTTTTTTGAAACCCTATTTAAAGTTATGATTTACCACTATTGGCGAGCCACTGGCCTGTGATGGCCATGGCTCCGGGCACTGCAGGAGACCTACTTTATTTCTCTGAATGAAAGTTGGCAACACTAATCACTTCACGTCCAGCACCACCATGTACTGTGGCCTGTGATGTGCTAATTTTACTTTATTTCTGAGCTATAAATGGTCTGCTAAACTGGCAGGGACAAATGCGATGTGTCATCCAAGATGTGACACTGAAGGATTTCACCCCCCCCCCACATTAATTTTAATCTTGCAACCTCTTCACCAGGTGAATTTCTAAGATGCATCCAAAGGCTGATCAGATAACTGGTTCGGCCGTTTTTCTTTATTTCTTCTTCTTCTTTCTTTTTTTTTTTTTAGCCCTGCACGTCCACCCTCTTCTCCTTCTCCTCCCTGCCCTTTGTGTTTACACCCCCCCCCCCCGCCCCCCCCCTGAACTTCTCTGTCCTTTCTCTGCAGCTGTGCAGATCAGATGTCTGATACGTTAATGGGACCCGGTTGCTGAGTAATGGGCCGGGATTGGTCTTTGACACGCTGACCCCGCCCATCGGCGCTGTTAGCCACCGGCGCTCCCCCCCACCAAGCCCCCCACCCTCCAGGACGCTCTCTGGAAGATGTCTCCACTGCTTATTGGAATTTCTTTGACGGGGGTTTCGTGTTACGGGAGGGGAAACACGATACAGGCCTGGCAACCCGTTCCAGCTCTGTCATGTCGGTGTTGGTGTTTTTTTTCCTTCTTTTTTTTTTTCTCTCACCATGGCAACAACTTCTTGATCATCTTTTCATGGATTTTGCCCGCCATCCTGCTCCAGGCGGCCGACTGCAGCACTCGGGGGGTAAATGTCAGTTCTAACTGCTTTTTTTTTTGGGCCGGGGGTGGGGGGGTGGGGGGGGACGCTGCTCCAACAAGCGGAATGTGAAGAGGTGTAATGGATTCCAGCGCTGGCCGTCATTAGCCTTGTTTACAGTAGCTTCCCCTGTCTGACTGCATTACCCCCCCCCCCACCCCAACAACCCCCGCCTCAAGGGTTCATAAATCACAGTTAACAGACAGAAGTGACGCGGCGCTCGTAGATCAGCTCGCAGTTCTCGACTCCTCTGGAAAAAACATCCAGACGCTGCCTGATGTGCAGAAGCAGCAGCAGCAGCAGCAGACACTCATGAACCCTTCGCCTGGGAAAAAAAAAGGACAAGAGGCCCGAGTTTCACAAGAGCCAAGAGATGAGAGTCGGCCTGACAGCCTTGTTTTTTTTCAGTTTCAGGATGTCACGCCGCTTTGTTCTCCCGTCCACCTGGAATTTTCTTTTACTTGGTATGATTCTTCACAAAACTGGAAAAAGAGAAAAGGGAAAAAAAAAAGTGTTTTGGCAACAAAAAGATGTTTGCTAAATGGAAGAACGCGGAGGGAATAGCAAATGCTTTATGCTTTTTTTGCTTGTCGTTTCGTTTCCTTTCGTCGTCGTTATTTTTCTTTTTGTCCTTGTCTGGCTGAAAAAAAAAAAAAAAAACAGCCGGCGACGTCGCGGACGCCCCAAATGTTCCGACAGCTTTGCCGAGCTTTAGATTATTAAAAATGGCTCGGAAGATAAATTCAAGGATGAAATCTGTTTTTTATCCACCCTCCCTCCCTCCCTCTCTCCGCCTCCTCACCCTCCCCTCCTCCTCCTCCTCCTTCCCAATTACATCCAAAACTGTGTTTGGCAGCCATCTGGACGATTGGAATCAAAGAGCGACTCCGACATTGCCAAGACTCCAGTTGTTGCCCAACTGTCACTTCGACCTAAAGCAAACGACATGTCGCTCCACTCGGCTTTTTTATTTCTTTTTTTGGGGGAGACAGTTCTCAAAAAACGAAACCAGCAGCGCCGCAGTTTTCCCGCGTCTGATCCGGAAGGCTGAAGAACACAGAGCGGATCCACACAGAGGCTGATGAGGCGGCGGCGGCGGCGGCTCCGAAATGGAGTCGCCACCAACGGCCTCTTGTCATTTAAGAGTCTGTCCATATGCCTCTTTATTGTCCGGCGGACGCAGACGACCTCTCATTGATCAGCCAGCAGCGCCTTTTTAAACCGTCAATACCCTTTTAAAGCTGCACTTTAGCAGAGGAACATCTGTCTCCCGCCAGTCCAGCGCCGCCTCGGTGCAGCAGGCTGGAGGCAGGAGGAGCTGCGACGGCGAGCGTGAGAGATGACGTGACTGGCGATGCCGCCAGCCGTCGCTTGGATACGATCGTACTCCGGGCCCCAGGAAGGTCGAAGGTTCAATACCCGAGTCCTGAGGTTCTCCACATCTCACTTTGATACTGTGTGTGTGTGTGTGTGTGTGTGTGTGTGTGTGTGTGTGTGTGTGTGTGTGTGTGTGTGTGTGTGTGTGTGTGTGTGGCCTTTTGATGACTGATGTCCAAGGTGTGACCCCTTCTTCACCCTGGGGCAGCTGCAATAGGCTGCAGCAGCTCCGCGACCTTGAGTGCAGGACAGAGGATGGATGGATGGATGGATAGATGGATAGATGGATGGATGGATGGACAGCTCGACGAATAGATGGATGAATGAATGGAAGGACGGACGGACGGACGGATGGATGGATCACATTTCTACAAAAGTTCTCAAAAGACCCAGGTTTCAAATCTCAATTCCTGCCGAGGTTGAAAAGTCTTGGATTGCCGTCTTTTTTTCTTTAACCTCTTCTTTGCAAAGTTCTTGTTCTAGTTCCAACTGACGGATTTGTAAAATGACTCCACCAGATCCAAAAACATCAGAACCACCTGGCAGGTCGTTTAACGACTGAATCATTTCCGTTTTGGCTTCTTTACAGTCACATCCTCGGCTTCTTCTTCTTCTCCCTGTCAATAAGCTCCATTGACACGAGACGCTAACCTTGCCCTCTCCATCTTTTGACGCTAATGATTATTTATTCCCCCCCCCTCCCATCACGCTCTATTCTTCTTTTTCGGAGAGACACGATTTCCCAACAGTCGCCTGCAGGGGACGTATTGATTTGCATTTGTGATGCCAACGGTTTTCATTCAAGTGCAGCTCGGAAGCAGCCAATGCTGGAATGCCGGCCATCGATTCTGGCCGCGTGAGCGAGAGGAGACACATTGGGCCGACTGTAGTTTATCGCGAGACGTCTCCGGGTTAATGGCCGCACTTTATCGTTCACTTAGCGTGCCACTGCGCAGACGGATTGGGCCCGATGGAGACCACGCGCTTGTATACTTTTTATAGCGGGGAAAAGCTTTTTAGAAAAAAATCAGGAAATTAATCGTTGTAGTCTTTGTTGAGTGGATACCAACGTTTCCATCAGCTAAAACGATGTGTTTGAAATAAAAACCTTCAAAGACGAGCCCCCTGGTGTGCACCTTGAAAAAAAAAAAAAACCCAGAGAGGAAAACTGTGCGTGTCTGGGAAAGTGGGACACGAGCGCTGTCTTCCCCCGACCCCTACCAAATATTTGTCAGACTTTTGGAGCTGAGATTGTTTGCCGGGTGAAAATATTTGCATTCGTTTTTTTTGTTGTTTTTTTTTCGCCGCGAGACCTTAAAGCTCTGTTTTAATTTGGCGGAGAATTAAAGGGCCAACACGTTCTTTCATATCATTCCACCCGGTTTTGTGAGGCAGAACTTATTTATAATTATCTGAGTGGTCTTCTCTGTCAACTCCGGCTCACATCAGCGACGAGGAGGACTGAGAGGAGCAGAGCAGAGCCTCGCTGAGCCTCGTGCGTCCGCGGATGCACAGAATCAATCACATTTTTTCCCTTTCAGAGTTTTTTTTTGTTCTTTTTTTTTTTTTTTTTTTTTTTTGCGGTTGACTGAGCTAAAAAACTTCCTGTTGATTAGAAGTTAATTCTTTTTGCCGGGATGAAAAAGTGTGACTCTGCACCTCACCACCGTGACGGATGCGGATTCACCGGCAGAAAATCTCAGAATTTTTTAATTAAAATAGGCGGGAATGGGGAAAACACAGGACAATAGGTCTGCGGCCGCTCAGCTCGGTTCCTCGTGACAGCTGCACGGATCTCTAAAATGAAACTGGCTGAGCTGAACGTGCTAATGTCACTGCTAAAGGCCCAGTCTGTAAAACTGCAAATATTTTTCATTCAGGACTCTTAAAGTTCTATGAACTTGACCTCACAGCATTAAAACCACCAAGTCCCGAGCTGCTCAGGAAACAATGTCCATTTTAGTCGCCTCCTGACTGGTAAAACCACACTTTATATAACAGTGAATGCTTTTTATGGGTGAATGAAACCCCTATTTCTTCATTTTCAGCATTCTCACCAAAGTAAAAACATAACAGAAGGTCCCTGTGGGCCTTCAATGACCTATGAACCATAATATTAT
The DNA here is from genome assembly GCF_046127955.1 of Nelusetta ayraudi. Taxonomy (NCBI): domain Eukaryota; kingdom Metazoa; phylum Chordata; class Actinopteri; order Tetraodontiformes; family Monacanthidae; genus Nelusetta; species Nelusetta ayraudi. The sequence goes on along the minus strand of NW_027466133.1, from coordinate 1,582,826 downwards.
TTATCACTCTGAGGAACACAGTGTTTTAAGTGAGCCAGTATTAGATTTCTGGGAATAATGGAGGGGATTCATTACAAAATAAACCTCCAAAATAAAGCTTCGCTGCATTAACTTGAATTATTTTACTTCAACAGTAATTAATTAAAACTGTGGCTCATCTGTTTAAGAATAAAATCGAGGTCCCATATCTTTAGAAGGCCACTCCAGATTTATATGTTAATATTATTCAAAAAGACCCGTTTGTATAAATGTACCTTTAACGCGGCGGCTCAGGAAGAACAAGCAGCCGTGACTCAGATGGTTCTCGCCATTGTTGTTCATCCATCTCTGATCTCATGATGAACAAATCAAAAACTGTTGAAGGGAAAGGGAGGAAGAGTGGCGGTGGGGTGAAGATTAAAAAAAACAAAAAAACATACATATTCATCCTCACTGTTTTGTTGTAAGATTCATATTATTCCATCACATCCATAAACTTTATGCTAAAAAAAAAAAAAGTAGATTCAGCGATGGAGAAAAAGAAAATCAGTTTTGAAATGTCAAACAAAACTAAAAGCCGCCTCCACATCTTAATTTTATATTCAGGAATGAAAGTAAACAGTTGAATCTTTTTCTGACATTTAGAAGCGCGAAAAAATAAACCTCTGATGTTCCCCTCTTTTTTTTCTTTCCCCTCCACACACACACACACACACACACACACACACACACACACGCTTTCTCTCTCTCTCATATTCATGACAGATCACTCATTAATTTATGCTCATCCACACGTGTGAACTCTCAGCATCCCCTTTTTTTCTCCCAACCCTGCTTCTCTTGTGCAAAGGAGCACAAAAAGAGGAGTGGGAACAAAAAAAAAGAAAAGAAACATGAAACAAACGTCTGCTCCGTCATCTCCGCCACCGCCACCACTTCCACTTCCAACCCGACTCCTGCTCCCGCCGTCCTTGACACACTTAGCCAAGGTGGACACGCTGACCCCCGCCGTGCACGCCCCTGCAGCATCCATCTCCCTCGCTCCCACGCGCCTCCGTGTGGCCCCCTTCAAACGCCCCGGGCCGCCGAGCAGCTCTCAAGAAGTGATTAATGCCTGTTTACTTCGGAAAAGGCCAAGCCGACTCCCCAGGTTGGGCGGCGGCGGTGGCGGAGGTGGGAAGGAAATGAGGAGGAGGAGGAGGAAGAGGGATGGATGTTCAGGTATCGGAGGGCGAAAATGCTGCGTACAGAGGTGAATCAGAACCAGAGGTGTTTTGTTTTTTTGTTTTTTTTGCTATAGTGGAGGCCGAGCCTGAAGTCTCGGTGGACTTTAGGTCACATCATGATGTTGAAAGAAAAACGTAAATGTTTGTTTTTGTTGTTTTCTTTTCAAGGACACACTCTGCGTTGGATAAACACTGGCTAACTAGCGGATGTCTGTAAACTCACCAAATGCTTGCTCAAACAGAATCATAGTCAACATTCAGAAAAGCAACACTGGTACCTAGAGCGCGCTGTAAACAGAGGGCTAAGTATTTTGTTTCCTTTTCATTTTATTTTTGTAACGATTAATTAATTTCCTAGCGTTGGTCCCAGAAAATGATTGAATAAATAGGCTGTTTTCTGGAGATCTATAGAGTCCTCTTTTTTCTTTTGGCTGATTAATTAATGTGGCTGCTCGTCTAAAGTCCCGGAAGGAAAGATTGAAAGATCTGAACAGTGTCCTTGAGAAACGCTGCCGCTTTTCTACTATTTGTGTTGGTTGTTTATGCCATAATATAAACAAAAGACCAGGATTAATGTTGCAGAAAATTGGCGCAGATGTTATTCACGATGCAGCACATCATGGACAATTAGTTGTGCAAAGCTACCTATTGAGAAAAAGTTTTTGTTTTTTGTGTTTTCATTTCCTGGAACGGCTTCGCTTGTGAATGAGCCTCTCCTCTCCCTAAAACCAACAATAGGGTCACAAACTCTGCAGCAGGATAAACTTTTTGGGATGTGTATAAACTTTCTAGTGATAACGGGAAAAAGTGGAAGAAGAGCCGGAAAAGAAAAACAACGTGATTTATTTGTACTCGTGCGGCTGGACTCTGCACTTTGGACTGAAGCTGATGTGGAACCAGTGAATTTCGCCTGCTCCATATTTATGAGTGGTGTGTGTGTGTGTGTGTGTGTGTGTGTGTGTGTGTGTGTGTGTGTGTGTGTGTGTGTGTGTGTGTGTGTGTGTGTGTGTGCGACTTGCTTATATTTTACACTCATCTGCCGCTGCTTTTGATGTTTTGCTTTTTGTGTGTGTGTGTGTGTGTGTATTTGCGATAAAGAATTATGCTCCAGAGGAAGTAATGAGGCGCTGATACAACAACACAAATTTGGTGGTGTAACAAAGAAAATTGCGCAATTAATTCCGGTCACATTGACAACTGCACAGTGGAGTCGATATGCATTATATTCACCTCATCATTTTTCTGTTTTTCTTTTCTATTCCTGCAAGGATGTGGCTGTAATTATTGTTGAGGCACGACATTTTTTTTGAAACACTCAGTAACAGGAAAGCAGGTTAATTGGTGTTTACTCGTGAAGGCGGTAACGCCACCGTGAATCCCATAATGGCATCAATCCTATATGAGCGTAAGCTGCTGTTATTGGAATGTCATGCATCCATCTGGAAAAAAAACATCTCACAGGAAGAGTTTAAAGGAAGAGGCCCCTTAAAAAAACAATCTTGAAAGGTGATTGGATGAAACTTTTATTAAGAACAGTCAGCACCCTGAACTTAGAATATACTTTTTACTACTTTGAAAAAAACAAAAAAACAATTCTACTAAAACTGCAAAAACTGCCACGACTGTCGCTTCCATGGTAATCCCATTAGCGTTGGCAAGGCTCGCAGTCACTTCCTGTGTTGCTTCTTTGTCTGCATGCTTCCACAACTCTCCTTGTTGCCTCCTTGAAGCGGATTGGTCTTGGAAACCAACCCCAACGAACGGCTAAAATTCCAGAATTAATTCCACCCATCATGAAACTTTTTTTGTTGTTGTTGACACTTTACCAACTCCTACCTTTGCTATCGTACAAACAACTTGGCTCAGGATTAGGGTTTAGGTGTTTTTTTTTCTTTCCTCAATCAGTATCTTTGATCACATTCCTGCTCAGATTGCGATGCGTGCCTGGCTCAGATCTAATCTGGGGAAGGTTTGGACGGATACTAAACAGATCGCAGCTCCAGCTTTGATCCAGGAGGACGGAGTGGAGGGCCACAGTGCTGTCGAGCCCAAGCCAGTTGGAGAAGATGTAAGATGTGTTTTGGCGGGGGTGGATATCTGGTGGGCGGCGGGCGCAGTGGGGCTCTCACCTTGCTCCAGGCAGAGGAAGTTGTTTTTTATTCGCCTTCCCCTATTTGAAAAGGAGAAGTCGGAACTGTCGTCGGCCAGAGCAGCAGGTCAAAGCCTGGCTTGTCTCCGCAGTCAGTCACACCGCAGGGGCAACTCCGGTGGTCCGAGGAACCTCCTTCCTCACCGTAATGTAATCAACGCTATAGTACACATAGTTTGCAAGTGCACGAGCGGCAAGTATAAACACTCGCATCCAGGGACCTTCTCCCCCTCCGTGCTGCCTACCAGCGGTGGAAACACAGCAGGAATTTCACCCAAACTGTTAAAATGTAGAATAATAAATAAAACAGTTTCCTTCCAAGTTTTGTGCGACAAATGGCTAAAATATCTTTCTATCGCTTTAAAGCTGTGTGGAAAACAGTTACACCCTATGGGCAAGGCTTATTTTAAACATTATCTTTTTGGCTTTTTTTTTTCTTTACAGTGATTGGTTGAAAAAAAAAAAAAAAACAGTTGGGAAAAAAAACAGCTTGGCCTCGATGCTGTAAGTGTCATGTTGAAACACACTCCTGGCAGTGGCGTCTCCGCCTCTGTGTCTGTTTTACGGGGGTGACTCACGGCGGTGACGGACAGGCGAATCGATATTTTGACTTTGCCCACTGTTGCCCCCCCGACACCCCCACACCCCCACCGACTCCACCTCCTCCTAGAGGAGCGGCGGTAATGGAAGAGGACAGTAAATAAGTGGAAGGTTCTTGACAAATGAATCCATTAACATTTGCCTGTGTCGCCTGGCGAGCAGATTTGCTGTTTTATGGAGCAGGAAAAAGGAGCTAGTAAATCCAGAGGTGGGTGGGGTGGGGGGAGGGCATAGGAGTCGGGGGGTGGGGTGGGGGGGTTGCTGCGAGGGTGCCGGGCCTGGAGAGCCGGCTGCCGGGGGGGTGGAGTTGGGAGAGGGGGCACAATCTCCCATGATGCAGCACTTTATCTCCCTCCCAAATGGCATCTTTATCTGCCTAAATTAAGTTTTGATTCCTTGCCACATACGGAGCCGCAAATCACTTTTAATACTGATATCAAGAGCGGCAGTAAAGAGCGCTGGCGGCGCTGGCGGCGGTGGCGGCGGCGATGGAGAGCGGCTTTATTGTCCGCTGACGCCGCTGCTGCTCGCCCTGCCACTGTGGCTCACACCTGTAAGAAAAGAATTATCAAGAAGAAGAAGAAGCTGTGCCGTGTTGTGCGACTCTCATATTGTGACATTTCTCACCGTCCTGCTGCTGGGGCTCACACTGCGGCTATCAACCTGTAAGGGTGTGGAGGGGGAAGCGGGACCGCCCCCTAAAGGTGACTTAATTTATAGCCCTGATTAATTTCCAATTCCATTTTCACTCTGCGATCTTTATCTTTGAAATTGGAAAGAAGCGGTGGCGGCGGCGGCGGCGGCGAGGCCCCACATACACTCTGCGTTACAGCCGCCGTCAGCATCATCATCAGTCTGCCTGCATATCTCTGTTTGTTTGTCTCGCCCATCAGTCTGTCTGACGGACTGTCGCTGGCTCTAATTGATCAACAGCCTGGCGGAGGGAGGAAGGAGGGAACGAGGAAGGGAGGGAGGGAAAGAGAGAGGGAGGTGCAGGCCCTTTTCCAACAGCTCTGATGCAGAGGACGGTGGGAGAGGGCGGGGCGTCTGGCGTCTGGCGGGAGAGACGCCGCCGGGGCTGCGTTCACAAGCTGGCGGGCCGAGACAAAATGTGCAGCCGCAAGACCCCCGAACTGGTGGAGGAGTTCGGCGCTGTCTCAGTCGGCGGTGTCTGTCTGTCTGTCTGTCTGTCTGTCTGTGTGTCCGTCACCGGGACTCACCGCGACAGCCGGCAGTATTCCGATGTCTGGATGAGCGACACGCAGTAAAACATTCAGTCTGCTCAAACCTCCGACACCATATGGAAGCGACTCCTGGCAACTCTGGTTGGACAGACGGTATTTACTTCATTGCTTCTCCTTGTAGCTCTCCGTAATGCACAAGACTGATTGTTTCCTCTCTTCATCCAGTATGTGAACAGACACTGTTGTTGTCTACCTGCCTGTCTGTTATTTTTTGGAGTCTGTGAGTCTGAGTCTGACACGAGACTCCAGGATTCTGTTTCCCTCGACAGGAACAGCAGGATGCTCGATTCCCGGTGACTTTGCCCCTCGTGCTCTGCTGCCACTGTTTTTCTATCCAGGCACTGAAACTTACAGCATCTCGGGGGAGGCCCCGCCCTGCCCGAGGCCCCGCCCTGTCGGAGGCCCCGCCCTGCCCTTGAGTTTCTGGTTTCAGTCTGAACTGAGACATCCATCAGCAGCAGGGCTGCAACTCACATGCTGAAAGGGGGCATGTTAACAATCAGTGGGGGGCATTTTTCACCTCGGTGTCCCTCTCATATCCCGGCCGGTCTGGGGAGAGTGTGTGTGTGTTACGTGTGTCGAAGCCATATCACTTTTCCAAAACTCCAACATGTATGCCTGCAGTCTTTTAGCTGTTATTGATGCTTTCCTCTTGCCACACTGACCTGAAAACACATGTGAGCCTCTTTTCTCCTGTTGCGCACCGAGATCACAGCCACTCATTTAAAATTCTGTTTTTTGTTGGACTTCAGAATGAATTTATCAATCGCCGCATGTGGTTTTTTTGCGGCATATTTCTCATCTCTCGTGAGACTAATTATCCAAAGACCTCTGTTTTTGCTAGCACAGTTAGCCTTCTGTTTACAGCTTCCTGCTTAAACTGAACTGCCGGTGCGTTCTTGCGGTAGCTGCATTTCCATGGTGGAACGAACGAGATTGCACCTCATTTGTAGTGTGAAAGGCGGGGCAGTAAAGGACGTCTGATAATTCTCCGCCCATTACGGCGCCTGGCGCAGAACTTATTCAGCGGGCCGCAAAATAGATGACAGCCCAGCGTGAAAACAGCAGCGAGCGGAAGGACGTCTCACAAAGCACACATCATTTAACCTTGAATTGGAAGGACTGCAGCAGAGCAGGGCTGCCACTTCCCACTCCACTCAGCAGAGAAGAAGAAAATCGAAAAGGGTGGGTGAGGTTGGTGGTGGTGGGCTGGGTGGGCGGAGCTTCATGTGGGCGGGTGGGTGCAGCTTCGTGTGCCAAAAAACTGCACGACTGACGAGCTAGAAAAAAATACAAGAGGAGACTTGACGGATGAAGGAAAGAAAAAGGACGTCTGCAGAAGAAGAAGAAGACGGGACGTCGCTTTGAGTGACCTCAGAAGCCCCTCCCCCAACCCCGCCCCCTCCTCCTCCTCCTCAGCGGCTGCCCTTCGTATCTGAACCGCACAGAGGAGCTCCGGGATGATGTGGAGCGTGTCGATAGCAGGATGAATGCAGCGAGGACTCGACATCCCTGAGGAAGCTCCACACAAACTCCTCACAAACATGCAGCTTCGCCCTTCGACAACATGGTTGTGACCCTCCGTCATCAAGAGTTGAGGCAATTTCCTCCATCTGAGATTAAAAAACGATGACGGCCGCCTATCTGTGCATTTAATATGAGAATACTGCGACTGAATGTTAATTTAGATTCATATATTGATAGTTGGCACATTTTTTTTCCTTTTCATTTTGCTGCACAGCCCACGTTCGAAGTCACATTTCCCATTAATCACCTCGTCTGTCCTACATATGTCAAATTTCTTCGGTCTGTATTTTATTTTTATTTTTTAAGATCTCGATCACAGCAACAAGTCGTCGCCCTGCTTGGGAACCGAAAGTCGCCACTGTATGAGGGAAAAAAAAAGTACTCAGGCTGGCCGGAGACGGTTATTGATCAGGTTTGGCGACACGCTATTACCACCGCTAAATAACTATTAGAGTGGCAGGAACGAGGCCCTGGCCGGATAAATGATGTCTTCCTGTTGCAGCACCGGTGCTAAATCAGCCAGGATTTATGTCCTGAAAATCTACAGAGGCCCACAAAACGGAAGCACCTGTTGGTGATACGCAGGGCAGCCAAACCTGCAATTTAAGGTGCAGCTCGTTGATTACTTGTCCTGAAAAGCCAAAAAAACAAAAACAAACAAAGCATAAAACCCCCCCAAAACAAACACTGTTGGCTTCCTGTTGCTCACACAGATGATCAGATCAGAGACAGCAGATCCAAATCAGCAGGACATGTTTGGTTTATTTATTTTATTTAGCTTTCATTGTTCAAACTCAACCCCTGAGGAGCAGCTTCACACAATAAACCCCCCCCCCCCCCAAAAAAAAAAACCCTCCAGAAAAATAGCGTTTTAGCCCCATGTTTACAGCCTAGTCCAAAGTAGCCGATTGCTTGTGGCACCTTTTAATAGGTACTAAACTCAACTCTTCTCTGATGTGTGTCTGGTCAATTCCCTTTGTGACATCACAAAGGGCCGATTTTCCTAGCACTCTCAAAGGCATAGAGAGCTAAAGAGGAACAGGTGGACTTTTGTTTTTTAGCGAAGAAAACCCCCCCGACAAAAAGCTGATGTGAAAGATGACGGATGAACGATAGATGTCGGAGGACTTTTGATTTTGATGGCAGCCACTTTGAAAAGCACATCATTGATTTTGATAAAGGGTGATTTGTTTTATTTATTTTTTTTACTGACATTGTTACCAAGCAGGTAAAGTGGATTTTAGTACAACAGGAGCAATTCTGGATTTATACTGGACCTAAATGCTTCCCTATGATAACTGTGCAACGTAAGACTTATCTATATTGTCATTTCATCATGTATTCATCACTTATTTATTCATCCCCTGATGTAACACGGGTAGGATTAGAATACACGCAGGTCACCACAGACAAGCGTTTCTCATAAAGCTGATTTATTACACTATTGTTTTCACCCTAACCTACACACATAAGTCAACGTGAGTTTGGGGTTGGGGGAGTGGGGGGAGATTGGCACCCACGCCGACGCGCACACTTGCCATTAATCATCATCTTGATGGATGACGACGAAGCGGCGGCTGAGGCGGCGGGCGCGTCCGTTCCTCCTCCGCCTCATCCGGGCCAGGTTTTGTTGCAGCGCCGTCGTAGCGCTCCTTTGGATTGGCTGGAGTGAGAGAAGGTGGCCCCGCAGCTCCGGCTCCCTTCAGTCAGTGGAGCGCGAGGCGAGGGCGCACGAGCAACGCACATCGACACACCGAGACACGCACTCACACTCAACACACCCACACTGGTCTACGGCTGACGGTTGATAGGTGCGGCGGTGAAGGCAGCAGGCAGGACTTCACTCTGTGTTTCTCTCTCTCTGTCTGTGTCTCTGTCGGGACTTGTGCATAATTTTGTTTTTGCTGCCGCGAGACGCCGAGAGTGTTCGAGGCTGCAGGTAACAGTGGCGCACCTTTGCGGAGGAACGCGAGCGGATTTCAACGCAGCACCCTCGTGCTTGACGGCGATGCACGCGCCTCCACTCTTCTGAACTGAACTGGGACACTTTGACCTGATTTTCTTTTCTGGGACATTCGCAGAACTGGATTGATTTTTGTGTTTTTTTTTGTTTGTTTTTTTTTAATCTTCCTCCCTCGTGCAAGGTGTATTTATTTTGGACTGCGTTCTTCTGTTTTGCTTTGCTTTGCTTTTTTTCCTTTTCTTTTTTTTCTTTTAAGAAGCCCCACTTTCGCCGCACGTCAAACCTGACCGACCGTCCCTGAGGAGCGCACTCTTCGTCTTCCTCTTCCTCCTCCCCGAGTGACTCGGGACTTTCCTCAGCGCGGAGTTTGACTCCCTGGTCGTGGGGCTGCGGTGCACACAGTGACGGAGAAGGAGCGGAGCGAGGCTGCCCGGATCTTCTGCCGCGATGCTGACCGTGTTGTGCTGGCTTCTCCTCGTCCCGCTGCTGCGCGTCCGAGCGGCTGAAGGTAAGGAAAAGTTCTCCTCTTTTCTGCTTGCCGGGTCTTTTTTTTTTTTTTTTTTTTTCCCTTTTACGCGCAAACTTGTGTAAAAGTCCGTTGGTGCTGCAGCAGGGTCGGAGATGGGATGGCGCTCAAGAGCTGAGTTCAGCCACAAAAATGCAATAAAGTCTGCGTTATTTCACTTTGCCCATCTTATTTAATTATCTGTTCTGGCTGATTGGTGCTTGAAATGGGACTGAAATCTGTGTGAAAGCAAGAAAGGCCCCCAGTCTCAACCCCCTCATGTAGTTTTGACTCTAAAAAGTGCTGTTGAACTTCTTCCCCCCAAAAAACACATTCTGACACCCTTCATGCTGCTGCTGCTCTGTTCCAGCTTCTCCTTAAATCCATTCTGACACGACGAGAGTGGTCTAATCTTCAGAGCAGGAATAATAATTAAAAAATAAATAAAAAATCACGGCAGTCGGGTCTAAAATAAAAATAACAGTCGATTCCTTCCTCTAATTAATAGAACCCAAATTAGATCCAAATAAAGGCTGATGTGGGAGATCAGTGGGCCGACTGATCCTCCGCTCGAGTCTCCTCGCAGCGCTCAGTTCGTTGCAGAATAACAAGAATTAACAAAAAAGAACTATCGCTTTGATTTTTGCCTTTTAATACAAGATGTTGAAGATTATGATTTTCTTTTTTGTCTTCCTCTAATCACGACGAGCAGTTAAAGTCGGAGATGTAGTCTGGGGAAGCGGGAGGGAGCTGAAGATGCTGAGACTCTTTAAAAATTTTAAACACGCTGGTGGAAGAAGAAAATCTTTAAAGAACGTATGGCATGACGGAGGTCCAAGTGTGAGGTTCTCGCTCCCCTGAGCGCCTGGAGCCTCCTGGCTGCTGTTCAGGCGCGTTTGTGTTGAAGCTCCTTGATGAGCGACACAAAAACACCTGAAGAAGACGATTTTTCTCTGTTATTCTTCGCTGAGTGGGACAAAAGCAAAGAGGAGGCGGTGGAAAGGGTGAATGTTGGGTGTGTGTCAGGTGCCGAAGGAGTCTGTTTGTGTGTGTAGGTGTGTGTAGGTGTGTGTACTAGCGAGGGTAGGTGGTCTCTCCCGCTGCCGTGGAGACGGCTGCAGGTTTTTCACTTTCGCAGAGCTTTTTTTAAGCTTCTCTGTTTTGTTTGCACAAGCAAGAAGGAAGGAAGGAAGGAAGGAAGGAAAGAAGGAAAGAAGGAAGGAAGGGAGGCCCAGGCACACACCAGGTGCGTGTGGAAGACGACCTCATCTGGACGCCGCTGCCGCCGAGCAGCGTTTTTGCTCCTACATAGTTAATAGAGAGAGAGAGAGAGAGAGAGAGAGAGATCTGGTTTCCTCCAGAAGTGGGGGGGAGATGACATAATGCCCCCCCGCCCTCGAACCAGCCCCCAACCACTACCACCATCAGGCTTCTGCGTGTCATTGCCTGGGTGGGAATACGAACAAGGTCCTTTTCTGTCCATTAAGAAGTCAATACAGCGGGAGAACATGGTTGGGGACTAATTAATGGACCCTGCTATTTTAAGTGGGGTGGGGTGGGGGTGCTGATGAGCTCGACACACTGTGTGTGTGTGTGTGTGTGTGTGTGTGTGTGTGTGTGTGTGTGTGTGTGTCAAATGGCTGCAGAACGACGGCTCGTCCTTCATCTCCGCTCCTTCCAACCTGCATCGCAAATGTTGGAGGGGGATCGTCGATAGTGCCGTGCTTTTTATTTTTTGGTTGTGTGTGTGTGTCTGTGTGCGCGTTCTCTTTTCATCCGACTTGTGTGACTTTGACTCGCTCCCCGTTCCATCTGCCGGCAGGCAGAGCCGAGTGGAGCTGCGGGGAAAACGAGGGAGCTCATTAAGCCGAGACTCATCAGTGACGAACCTTTTAAAAAAAAAAAAAAAAAAAAAAAAAGAAATGTCAGGTTCCAGTTGAATTGGAGATGTCGGGTTGCACCCGTTTTCACAGGCGCGGCCCGGAGCTCCGGTGGCGTAGGCTTATATTTACATTTAGCCCTCTGTTTACAGCCTCCTGCAAAAAAAAAAAAAAAAATCAATGTTGGGCCCTCCAAGTTTGTGGGTGGAGGTGGAGGCAGAAGGCGGGGTTGGTGTGTGGTCGCTATCCTCGGAATGTTATTGCTAGGTGAGCCCTTTGTGATGTCATAATTTGTGACACTTTTTGAAAAGAAGAGCCAGCAAAGCCAGTGCAGGATGGACCTTTGCCATTTCTGGGAAATTCAACAGGCCAGAAGAATATACAGTACATGGTTAAAAAAAACAACAACACCTTTATAACATTTTACATGGCATGGGACCTTGAAAGGAACAAGATTAGACACAGTAGGAGGCGCTGTTGTCAGTAACGTTGAGGAATCACGATGCGTTCAGGCGGCGGCCGTCATGGCCCTTCCTCAGCTGCAGCGTTTTTTGCGTGACTTGTACAATTTATTTTTACTCCCCTTCTGACTTTGACTCGCTCGACTCCCATCTGCAGGCAGGCAGGCAGGCAGGCAGGCAGGCAGGCAGGCAGGCAGGCAGGCAGGCGGCAGAGTGGAGTTGAGTGGCGGCGGTGTGGGGGAATGAGAGCGCTCATTAACCTGCTGAACTCTTGACAAAGGAGACAGGTCGAGGCAGATATAAGCTGCGAGCTGCCGGGCCAAAAAGGCAGCAGAGAGCTCAGTGACAGCAGCCTGATTGGAGGAAAGAACAGATGTAGTGCCGGAGTCGGAGCCTGGCAGCAGAGATGTGTGTGTGTGTGTGTGTGTGTGTGTGTGTGTGTGTGTGTGTGTGTGTGTGTGTGTGTGTGTGTGTGTGTGTGTGTGTGTGTGTGTGTGTGTGTGTGTGTGTATGTGCGGGTGCGTGTGTGTGTGTGCATTGCCCGTGTCTGTGAACGTGTTGCTTTTAAACGCTGATAAAGGATGTCGAGATTCTTTTTTTGTATAAAAACATCCTGCAAGTGCTGCAAAAAGAGACAATGGGTTTCCAGTCTTTTTTTTTGGTGCCAATCTGAATTAAATTTTTCTTCCCCACTTGAATGGAAAAAGCCTTTCTCACTGTTGTAATGCATCACATTTGCTTCTGTTTGAGGGTTTTTATTTTTAAGCAGCGCTGACTGTTTTCCAGCTGAAATCACTAAATCACCGTCTGTCGACTCGCCGAAGTTTGTTTTGTGTTGCTGCTTTTCCATTTGATGATGCGATGAGGGCCTTCAGTGGCTCATTAATATTCATGAGGTCATAAAAGTTTATATTTCTTAAAGACGCACAGTCTTTAAGATGAACGGGCAAAAGGTCAAGAGCACCAGAGGAACCGCCTCTTACTTCCCAAACAAAGGGAACCATATAAGGTTCTCTTTAGTCCCCGTGGAGGAGGAATTATGTGCGTTATCTTCTTGGGCAGCCTGAACGTGTCTTCTCTGTCGTCCAATCACGCTGCGGCGTCTTTTAATGAAGCTCCTCTCTTATGAAAGAAAACCATTTTGCAGCTTTTCCTTTTTAATTCCCAGAGCCTGAGTGAGCCTTGGCAGTGGCTGCGTTTCTATTACCCATGGAATAGCGCAAAACCTAAATATCGCAAGAAAAAACTGGTCAAGAAAACACCTATAGAGGTATACAGTATAAACAAAGTATAAACACATATAGAGGTATATCGCATAAGTGTCATGGAAACCCTTTTTTTTTTTTTTTCGCATTTACACGTCAGCGGATGTGACGTACGGGGTCACGTGACCAGTTCACTTCAAGTGAAAATGGCGCGTTGTGTTTGGATGGAGGAGGAGACGGAATATTTTTTGCAAGCAATCAATGAGAAAAATGTAACGACCAGTCTTGACGGCAGACAAACGTAAACAAACAAAAGCAGACGTGATTCTCGTCAAACGGAAACACCTGCAAATCCCAATTGTGCTTTGTCGAAATTTTAGAATACTCGCTTTTATTTTGCGGAAAACTGTGATGGAAACGCAGCTGGTGGCACGTGCCTGTTAGCTGGTGGGCACCTCCTACCTACTCCAGGCTCTTTCTGGGATGAGTTCAGTTTTTCCACGGTGCCTCACCACCACCACCTCCTCCTCCTCTGCTTCCACCACCTCCACCTATTCCTCCTGCCTCAGCTCTCTGACGATCTGCTCCCCAGAGGATTGTTTTTTTTTTTTTTTTTTAGTGAACAGTTGAGGCATATTTGTTCCATACCGTTTCCAGCGGTTAGCGGTTGCTATTTTTCCACGCCGTACGTCTCCTCGGCCTTTTTTGAGTGCCGCCCCTGAGGACGCAGGTAAAAGCCCCCGTTGCTCCAATCGTTATTATTCTAACAATCCTCCCCCCCAACCACCACCACCCTCCGACCGCCTGACAACTGGCTCCTCGGGGGGCCACTAACATTACAACCATCGCCGACGTCGTTCAATAAATGGCACAATGAGGGACGTTGTGTGTGCGGCGCCTCCCGCGGCCTGCCGTCCGCCGCGCGCTCATGGTCGGGCACCTTTTTTATTTTTTATTTTAATTGGAGGAGGAAATTAGGATTGGAGGAGACGCTTCCCCCCGAGGTGCAGGTGCAGGTGAAGGTGGAGGAGCGAGTAAACAGTGCTGGACGGAGCCGGGCTGGGTTGGGTGGGGTGGGGGAGGGGCTGCTGGAGGTGATAATTACTGTGAAAAGTGGCTGCTGGGTTTCCTTGCCTGCTCCACCTAAAGCTCTCCCACTATTGTTACCCAGGCAGAAAATATACATGTGCGCAGTTATTTTAGGAGGCGGGAGGGAAGGCCAGGGAGGGGCGGGGGAGATTTTTTAGCAGCGGCCAATGACGGATGACGCCTCCCGTTGTTCCCGCAGTTTTCGTCGCCGTAGTTTGGAAGAAACACAATAAAGAGAGGGAAAAAAATGAAAGAAGGACCTGCAAGGTTGTGGTTTCTCTTCAGGGAGCGTCCTCTGATTATTTGAAACACGAGCCGGGCGATTGAGCTCATTTACACCTCTATAAACAATCCCGGCGTTGTTTCCGGGCTTTCCCACCGCGGCCTGGTTGCCATTATCTTGTGTATTTTCCACATTTTTGCGTCTTTCAATTTTCAGCTCTGATTAAATGCATTTTTTCCCCCTCCACCCCTGAAACCAGTCGAACAACAACAGAATAAATGCAATCAGCATTTTTTTGTGTGCATATTTTTTTTTCTCCCCCTTTTTTGTGGCCGCGCTGTAATTGTGTGCCTTTGCAGAAAGTGGTGGAGAACAATCAAACGCTCGGAACCCAAGTGAGGGCGGGTGGGGGTGGTGGTCGGGGGGTGGGGGTGAGGACATAATCTGGGCGTAAACAAGCCTCCCGATGGTTCGGGGCTCCTCTGCTTCTCCGCTCTCGCCGGTTGCCGCGCACCAGATGTGATCGGTTTACCCAAGAAATTTTGACTGTTTGTTCTGCGTGTTCGCTCTCTGGCGAGATACCCCCCCCCGCCCAGTTTATTTTACTGTCGTCTCTCTCTCTCTCTCTCTCTCTCTCGAAAAAGAGTCCCTTAATGAGGTCGGCTTCCGGTCTGGTCTTCATTCATCTCCCACTTCTCCTTCTTCTTCTTCATCTTGCTTTTTTTTTGCACAGTCGCTGCTGTGGTGAAGACGTGAGGAGCGTAAGGACTAAAAAGAAAAAAAAAAGGTGGCGGCGGTAGGGGAGAGGAAAGAGAAGGAAGGGTGTTGGCAAGATGTGGGGTGAGGACAGAGATGGAGAGAAGGAGGGAAGAGGAGAGGAGTTGGTGGTGGTGGTGGTGGTAGGTGTGGTGGGAGGGGGGGATTGCCATTAATCACGGCCTGTGACACTCTCTGCTAAAGGCAGGGGAGCCGCCGCGGCCGACATTCACTTCTATTAGCACTCCATTAGCAAGTAGCAGCACTTGACTGACAGACAGGCCCCAGGCACAATAGCTGACCTGTGTCTCCACACTACTCATGGTGTGTGAGTGTGTGTGAGTGTGTGTGAGAGTCAGAGTGCACCGGGGTAGGAACTACCTGGACACATTGGAGCAAGTCTTTTAGGCTTTTGGGCAGCAAATGAAAATAATTGTGTGAAAGGTCCCTGCGTTCAATTATACCACTCTGATATGATGGCTGGTAATGACTGTAAAGACGGCGACGATGACGACGATGATGATGGCAACCAACCTGATGGCACCGACCTGATTTCCCCCCCCAACCAACCTGTGATATGGCGGCTTCTGCCAGAAAATGGCCCTTCAGAGTGGAGGCGGCTGATGCATTAGAGCCGCAGTCAGTCATTCAGAAGGGTTTGCAGGCCTCTCACAAGGGCCGCTGAGAGGACCCCCCCCCCCCCCCCCCAAACCCCCACCCGCCCAACCCCCGCCGTGATTACAGGATCTCAGGCTGAGAGGGAGAGGTAGGGGGGCGTGGACGGCCGTCCCCGGGGCTCTCGATCCGACCACGGCGGATTTTATGATCGGAGATCAGAGACGACGGTGGGAGAAGCTCCGGGGTTGGAGGAGTCAAGAGGAGGACAGAGCCGGAGGGGCCAGAGAGGAGTGATTAGCAGCTAAGTGGCCCTTCTCATGCAGCACGAGCGCCGCTGAGTGCGAGCGTGCCCGCGCGTGCACGCATGTACACACTCCTCTGCTGCCGCCGCTGCCCTCTAATTTGGCATTATGACTCCCCAACCAGCCCCACCGTGCACTGCGCAGTGCTCAACCACTAATGTCCTCCTGCATTTTTGTGTGCTCCCAAAACAGGATGTCAGTGTGGGGCTTGTCATTTAAAAAGAAAGAAAGAAAAAAAAAAAAAAAGAACTCAGGTAAATCAGAGCCAGAGCGGCTCATGATAAAAGAGGAGGAGGAGGCGGGCGTGAAGTTCAGAGGTCTGACGGTGCAAAACAACCTGGAGTCCAAATAAAGAAGATTGAACCTGCAGACTGTGAATTATAGCAGAGTTGGTTTGGTCAATTTTGAACGATGAAACGCTCGTCTGCTAGTCTGCAGATTAGGAACTTATGAACAAAAAAAAAGTGGCTAAATGAAATGCAGCAAATTAAAGGGATAATAAACTCTTCTACTTGTGGGCAACTGTGGCAATTGTTCGCAGCAATTCCAACAATAGAGGCCCAAAAAGAAAGAATATAAGAAAATGGAGCATCATAGTCTTTTCTGTTAATTTTTTACCACCTGGAAACAAAACGGGTGATTCAAAAGCAGCTCAACTCTGACCAAGAACTTCAAAATTCTGCTGTAAAATGTCTTTAAAAAAATAAAGAAAAAAAAGAAAAAGTTCACCACCAACCTGGAAGCTGCTGGATGCTGCACGTGTTCTCACACTGCCAGCAAGTTGATCCCCCCCCCCTCCCCACCTCTTGTTTTACTTTGATCTCCGTCCTGACACACCCTCTAAATCCGACCCCCCCCCCCCTTCCCACCTAACCCCACCCCCTCGCGCCGATAAGGTATTTACACGGCGCGGTGAAACGGTTTAAACCTTAATCACCGGCGTTTAGAGGCACTTTAGCTGATGTAATCATCTGTGGACGCAGCAAATGCCGAATGTCCCGAACCGCCGCCGTCGCCTTTTCCTGCCTCGCAAAGAGGATTACGGCGCCAAATAGATGCTGGGGTTTGCCAGGTAGTGGGGGCGGGGCTGTGGATTTTTGGGAGCGGAGCGCCGTTTCTCTTAGGCAAACCCCCCACCCCCTTTAAAAAAAAAAAAAAAAAAACCCTCTCAAAGTGCTGATGATCTGTAAAGGGCTGAATCAGTGGGAACGCCGTCCTCTCAGCGGTTCTCCCCTGCAGTCACGGCGAGGAGCAGCATGGTGGAGGCGCTTCGGAGCTGCCACGGCAGCAGATGAAGGAAGCGTCTCCAAAAATAAATATATAAATAAATAAATAAAAAATATTTAGGCCAGCAATGCCCCGCGTGCAGGTGTGAGATTATCCTGGATTAGCTCGGCTGTTGCGTGTCGACGGGGCCAAGGAGCGGCTCGGCGCAAACATTTTTCGGTGTTTAAATTTCTCCCTAAAATAATTATTGTTCTATTATTGTTTCCTTCTCTCTCTTATTTTGTTGTTAGACGATGAGAGGCTGCGATACCTCTCTGGCTCCCGCCGCAGCTGTTATCTTTTCCACAAAAGGCTGGGAAAAGAAACAGTGGGGTTTTTGTTCAGAGGTAACTAAACACACCTAATTAGGTGAGCCGTGGAGGTTCGGCTCGGCAACAGTCGGCAAATACAATGAAAGTAAACAATTCGCGCCGCGTCTCTCTCAGGCATCCCGGAGCCGAGCGCCGAAAATAATCTCAGGGATAATGCAACCGCATGCAAATGCAACGAAATGTTACGGCTTCCTTTGTCTTTTTTTTTTTTTGCATGTGTAAGAGCCGGATGGATGAGGAATTGCCGCTAGTCTGTCTGGCCGAGCTTCAACCTGAAGCCAGTTAGAATGTGAGCCGACCAATCGGCAGCCTCTGGAGGAGAGAAGGGGGCGGGAGCTACAGCCAGGACTGACTCAGTTGTGTCGGATTTATCAGAGGAGGATCTTCGCGCTTCTGGCTTCCCCGCTTTTGATGTCACTGACTATTTCAACGCGGCCGGTGGATGTTGCAGGTGGAACTTGTATTGAAAACCAATTGGAAGAATACATAGAATTTTACATTATATTATGAGGTTTTAATGACGGCTGCGAAAGACAAAGAGGGCGCAGTTTGACCTCGAAGCAAATCCTCTGGGCGCCTGCTTGCGTTTTGAGACAAAAATAACCGAATTTTCAAATTGAATTCAAATCGCCATCGTCGTCCCGTCGACGCTCTTCGGGCGCCGCCGTCTCCGCCGCCTTTGATCCGGGCTAATCCTGCGGGGTCTGACGGACGCCGAGCCCATCAGTGACGCATGACGACACCGGCCGCCACTCGCATCACCTGAGTCGTCTCGCATGGCGCCTGCTTCTCCGAGGCTCTTGCAATCACCTGAAGTTGTCTTCTTCCCCCCCCACCCCAGCCGTCTCTCTCTCTCCCTCTCTCTCTCTCTCTCTCTCTCTCTCTCTCTCTCCCTCTCCTCGCTATCTCTTCCCGCCGCCGCCGCCGTTCCGACTCTGATTGACGAAGCTAAACCTTTAATCCGGGGCTTTGCCGCCGTCTTGTGCTCAGTGCCGCCGCGGCCCGAGTCGGCAGTCTCGCCGGGGCGACTCGCCGATGTGACTGAAGCGAATGTACAGAAGCTCTCCTGCATCACAACGTCTGCGTCATGCACCACAGCTGATGTATATATTTCGTCACGATGTTAGTTTTTTTTTCCCCCTCTCTTTCTCCGCCTCGACTCCATGTCTGGCTGCGGGAGGCCTGCGGTCTCATGTCAGCGGACGGTGGCGGCTGAAACTGGATAGCGGGGGACCCCCGCTCCACCACCACTCGACCCCCCCCGTCCCCCGTCCCCAGTTTCCTGTCTCAGCCTCCAGAAGCTGCGCCGGTCGCTGCGGCCCTGCGAGCAGCATCCCGGCCGCAGATATAAATGTTTGTGCCGTCTTATTTTTCCTCGCTCCATTTTCCTTTTTTTTACGGGCCTCCAATGATTGACTTCATCCGACCGCCCCCTCTACTTTACCCCCCCACCACCCACCCCGCCCTCTCTCTGTCCCCATTCCTGCGTCCGCCTTGAGATGCCACAGGAGGAGGAGGAGGAGGAGGAGGAGGAGCGAGCGGCCTCTGGTTTACATTAGGGCTCCTCGGAGATGGGCCCCGGGGCCGGCTGAGAGGACAAAGCCTCCTCTTGTTCTTCTCGCGGAATACAAGAACGGCGGTCTGCGCCGAGGACCTGCAGGATTGTTTGACTTTGGCTGCGTTTTCCACCTATAGATTCATGTCGTCGCGTTTGAGGGCTGATTTTTTTTTTCTTTTCTAAATGGAAAGCAGGAAGGAGATTTGTCCTTCGCCCCTTATCGCCATCTCCCCTCAGACCCGTAACATCCAGCCTCTGTTTTTCTTGCTTGCTGTCTGCACCCCCGCTCCCTCCCAGCGCCCCCCACCCCCACCCCACTCTAGACACAGTGCTCTCTGAATAACAGCCCGCTAGTGTGAGAAAGTCTGCCTCTGATAAATCTGCCCGCAACAACCCGGCCATTCATTCATCCTCGGGAAATCAATCTTTCTCATAATTCGCCTCATTTTTCTTCCATCTGTTATCTGCGGAGCCGCCGGGAGGACTTTTAAACAGAGCAGGTCATCGCCAGAGGGCAGAATTAAGTGTGTGTCGGGGTGCCGACCCAGTGAAGTTATTGTTGTTGTTGTTGTGTAAAGAAAAAACACCCTGAGCTAAACGAGGTGCTAATTGAAAGCCTCATGATGCAGAAACGCCACCGAAGCCCCTCGACTGCCTGCGACCTCACACCTCCAGTCAACAGGATGATGGGGGGGGGGCGGGGGTTGTTATTTGAGAAACGCGGCCGCTGAAGTCACACTCCTCTGTTTCGCAGGCTTTGTGATGAATGGCTGTTTTTTTTTTTTTTGGGGTGGGGGGCTCTAATTACTTTGTACAAGTCCCGGCAAAACACCGTGGAATTCATCAGCATCGGCCGCGGCGAGAAGTTGCTTCTTTTTTGTTGTTGCCACACAGTCGGAGGCCCAGAAAAGTTTTAGAGGACAAAAAAAGAAGTGGGGTTGGGGGGGATTGGGGTGGAGGGGGGGCAAAATGAATGTGCCGGCGCTGCCGCTGCCGCGACGGCTGCAGCCAAACTCCCGGCAACCCAAACACCCCACTGCGTGACCTCCTTCTCCTGGTTCCACTCTTTGTTGCTGTGACTCCGGTAATGGGCTGCAACTGGAGATTTGCTGTTGGGTGTCAGCACTTTCCTGTGTTTGTACAGCGTGTGTGTGTATGTGTTTGTGTGTATTTGTGGGTGTGTGTGTGTGTGCCGTATCTCCATGATCAGTCCCCGGTGACCTAAGTACTGGCAGACAGTCTTTAACTGGGCCAAGCTCAATGGCTCTCATTTAAATGGGGCCCAGACAGAAGCCCCACAGCGAAAGGCTTTACTTTATGACTCCCAACATGTTTTTTTAAAAAAAAGGAGAAGAAGAAGAAGCAGAGAGAGAGCGAGAGGGAGAGAGGGGGAGAGGGAGAGAGGGGGAGAGAGAGACTCGGCCGTCGTGCAATTTGTGCCCCGAGAAGTCAAAGTGTAGCGAGAGCAGGGGAAGTTTGAGAAGTGCCAAATGAGGCCGTTCCACTGCGCCGCCGTCATTAATTCCCGCCGCCGCCGTCCTCGGTAATGAACGGCGGGCGGGAGGTGGATTTGTGACAGCCGCCGCCGCAAATGTCAGAATTATTAATGAGCTCAAAGTGTCTCGGCGTGTCCTACACGCTGCCGCTACATGAAAAAGGGCTGGACTCGGAACCCCAAACCCTCCTCGTGATCCTCGGCGGATGCCGACGGATGAAAGCGGAAAAATGGAGGATGATGCATTTTCGCAAGGAGGGGGGGTGGCGCTAGTTGGAGCATTCGGGGAGGCTTCCAGCTGTGTGTTTGGTTGAATTATGCATGTTTGTTGGGATGACGAGCGCTCCCAAAATGTCGAGTTGAGGATTGAAAGTCTTGCGCGTCTAAATTGGGCCCCTTTTAGTCTCATGAGTGCAGACGAACGTCCTCGTCCTCGTCCTCGTCCACGGCCGCTCATGCTAACAGATTAGCAGATTATTAGATGCGTGGTTTAAAAAGCACTCCAGACTTCCAGGGTTTCGCATTAAAAGTTGAGATTTCTGTCTCTTTTATCTTGCGTTGTCATCATGCCGAGCACAATCATCAGAAGAAGAAAAAGGAGGAGAAGAAGACATCACGAGTTGTTCTGTTTTTATTCCTCCTCCTCCTCTCGCTCCGCCGCCGAGGAGAAAAGCGGAGGTGGGAACGAGATCCCCCGCTTGGAAACTGGGCCGAGGCGACGCACGGCGCTTGTTTCTCCGCTTCCAGACCTCGATAAAACCGTGACCTCCAGCGCGGGGCGCTGCTGCGGCGAGGCTCCCTCCGCCAGCTGCGGCTGTAAGCTGATCCGCCGTGTCGGCCGGCGTGCCGCTGCAGGTACGCTGGGCTGGAGCAGCGTGTGCGGCGGGAAGCCATAATTCAGACGCTGGGGGTCGAGGGGGTGCCGTTGTTCACCCCACCCCCGCCCCTTCTTTTAGGCTGATGTGAGGTAAACCGATCTGTCGGGTGGAGAGGGATGGAGTGGGGCAACCCCCAACCAGCCCCCCACCGCCTCACCCTCACCTCACCTAGGCCCCGCCCCCCATCATCAACCTCCTGCTTGTGGCTCCTGCAGGGAAACTTGTGCAACTCTTTATCCGAAGCCACGTTTCTATTTGCTTTATTTTTATGGACATATGAACGAGATGACATGGTGACGAGGGCCACAGTGCGTCTTCCTCTTCCTCCTCCTCCTCCTCTTCCTCTTCTTCTTCCTCTTCCTCTTCCTCCGCTGAGCCTCTCACACATCAAGCCTCGTCTATTCCGGGGCTCCTTTGTGCTGTTTCATTGTTGGCGGAAATAAAAACCAGCGTCGTGTGAGGAGCAGCCTTGCGTCTTGCGGATCGGCCGGTCGGGCCGGCTTTGAGACGGTGCCGACTCGTACATGCACCCACACCCCCCCCTTCTCCTCCTTTCACCACTTCCCTTTCTTTTTTGTGTGTGTGTGTGTGCAATTTCTGGGGGAATTTATGCGGTAATCCGAACCACATTGTGTTGCTTTTTCTGCGGGAACAACTACACACGCAGCGCAACCTGGTTTGGGTTTTGAGCGCCATCTCTCTTGTTGGCAGTTATTTGCGGCTTGTGGACTGAGCCGCCGGGCGAAGGCACGAGAGGCTCTGTGCTTTTCTTTTCTTTTTACCCTCCCTTCCTCGCTCTCTCCTTCCTCGTAGGTTTGTTTTAATAAGAGCTCGACACAACACAGCAGCAGCAGCAGGCGTAGAAGCTGTCGGGAATCTGGCCGGCGTGTGGAGTCGTCGGCCTGCTCCTCGAACAGAGTCAGGGGGGGTCAAGAGCGGCCACATGCGTCTCCATTGCCCTTAGAATCGCGCAAAACCTAAATATCGCAATAAAAAAACTGGTAATGGAGATACAAACTTCTCAAATATTATATAATATATATAATATATAATATAATATATATAATATAGAAGGTCTTTGCGCTCTCATGAGGCGGTTTTTCAGACGTATCGATACAGAGGAATATCGCAAAAGTGTCATGGAAACACTTTGTTTTGCATTTACACGTTACTGGACGTCATGTACGGGGTCACGTGACCAGATCACTTCAGTTCCGGCTTATGTGCTTCACACCATTCAATGGAAATGCCTGCAAATCGCAATTGTACTTTGTCAACATTTTAGAAGTATCGCTTCTATTTTGAGTAAAACTGTCATGGAAACGCAGCTCGTGACTCTGAGGGGTGTGTCGCCACCAGGAGCTGCTGTCTGTTGGCACCTCCCTCCCTCCATCACATCCGGCCCCCCCGTCCCTCCTCCTCTGTTGACTTTGAAAAAACATTGAAAAAAAAAAAATCTGTGTGGCGTCGCAGGCAAGAAAACGAACCGACAAAGCGAGTTTGTGTGAAAAGGCCTTTTCAAAGATGATTTGCCGCAGCGCGACTCGCAGAAAAATCCATGCGACCGCGTCTGGGTGGTCTCCCGAGAGTCGAGCGGGGCGTTTTAATTCAATTCCCTCCCAACCCCCCCCCCCCACCACCACCACCCGCTTCCTAAAACTCACCCATCTCACTTTGGTGATACTGTTACGACGAGCTCAGCTGCCGCGTGTTTACACGGAGGGGAGGCGGTCCGTGTGGCTACTGGAGATAAAGAGCCGCTGTGCGAGTCGATGTTGTTCCAACGACCCTTTAACTGATTCCTCTTTGTTCACTTCTTATTGCTTCCTTCCATGTGTCCAAGTTGAGCTAAAGAAAACACACCATCTAGAATGTCCATTGGAATATTGCATTTAAAATAACTAAAACAGAATGAACTAAGAAAAGAAAAATGTCTTAACGCACGCTGTGTTTTGAACTTACGACTTTCAGAAAGTTTGCACAATCAAACAAAAAAAAAATCCATGAAACAATCCAGCTCATGTTTTGCATAATTTGCCCAAGGCTGCAGTCCACTGATGAGTAGTAAAAGAATAAAAAATACACCATCTTCTTCGTCAAACTCCCTCTTTTACGGTCAAATCTGATCTGATTGCTGGTCGGGACCTTTTGAAGCGATTGCAGCTCCCTCTCTCCTTCCCCTCCTCCCTCTTTTTTTCTTTTTTAATACCAAAGTAGGCAAAAATCGAATCATGTTTTTCCCTCCATCTCATACTTTTAAGTAGTCGGCCAACTTGCCCTGCCTCCGCCTCCTCCCATCACGGCCTCCTCCCGGTGGCGAGCGCGGCTCTGCTAATCTGACTGATGGTCCCGCTGCCCTTCTTCCCCGGCTCCCTCTGCACTCTGTGTTATTGGTGCAGGATCACCAACCATTGTTTACCTCGCCGCAGTGCCGCTAGTTATCCTCTGCAGCAAATGGCCGTGTCTTGACCAATCACGTCTGCCTTTTGTCTCCTGGGTTTTCGGGTTTCTTTTTCTTTTTTCAATTTTTTTTGTCCCCCTCCTGCCGTCTGCTGGATGCTCGGCCATTTAGTGCAGAGGGGGGTTAGCCTTGTAATTGACAGCCACCACTAAACAAATCTGGTCCGGCCTCGGCGGTAGACCGAACCCCCCCCCCCATACCCTTTCCCTCCCCGACTCTAATCTAACTAATGCACCGCCTGCTCTGTCTCTCTGTGTGTGTGTGTGTGTGTGTGTGTGTGTGTGTGTGTGTGTGTGTGTGTGTGTGTGTGCTGGAAAGTGAATTAAGCGCAGGAAAACTCAATACCTGATCCATATGACGGAGCTGCCCGCGTGCACATTAGCAGTTTCTCTGCAGCCTCCGTAATTGTATTACACCAAGTCGGCCGCACTAATGATCGGGCCCTACACACACTTACACACTCGCGCACACTCTGCCTATTGTTGTTAATCGCCGCCTGCGCCCGGGCCCGGAGCCCGGAGGGTGGAGCAGCAGAACAGAGAGAGGGAGAGAGGGAGAGGGAGAGAGAGGACGGGCGAGCGAGCTGCAGCCCTCCGTCCCTCAAGGCCTCCGACACCAAATGAAATCACGGCCTGCGTACGTGTGTGCAACTGCGTTTTGGCACTTGTGTGTGTGTGTGTGCATAGAAATAGAGGAGGGGGGCATCTTCTCTTCTTAAAGCCGTTGTTGGAAACCTTCTAATCAGCGTCTTTCTGGGGACTCCCACTGTGTGTGTTTGTATTTGTGTTTTTGCCCTTTGCGTACCCAACGTTCCCTCCAACACACACACACACGCACTCAGAGTCTGACGTGACAGTTGTAGTGTTGCCAGTACCCCCCCACCCCACCCCCCGCGGCTGCTGCAGAACACACAGTGATAAGAGGAGTTTACACCAGCCTTGTCACCCGCAGCCCCGCCCAAACCCCGCGGCCGCCTCCTCCAAATCCTCCTTGACCGATGCGAGGCAAGAAGAAGCATCCAAATGAGGTCAGCTTGCCAGGAAGCAACAGGGGGAGGATGATGATGATGACGAAGATGAAGGGGGAGAGTTTTGCAGTTGTGTTGCTTTCGCAGAGCGTCGCCGTTGTTAGCAACCAGCCGAGGCTCTGGGCTCCGAACCCGGGGAGGAGAAGCTCCTTAAAAGTTTTATTGCCCTCCAAACTGCCTGATTTATAATGATGAGACCCAGACTGCAGCGGGACATCACAAAGCACCCTGGGAAGGGCTGGGAGGAGGAGGAAGAGGAGTAGGTTCATCACAGCGGTGAGAGAATCAGGCCGGGGGACGGTCAAAGTGGAGGACATCGTGTCGGCCTCCCTGATTGGCCCTCTTCGGCTCTGATCAGCCAGCGAATAACAAATACGAACTCAACATGGTGAAGGTACTCTCACCTTTAGGGTTGCCCTCAAGCTGTAGCTGCAGTTGCGTTGCATTGATTTTTTTTTTAAGTCGATTGTGGGAAATGGAGTTCGAGGTCCAAAGTGACACTTTTCAACTGTCTGCCTCAACTTTTAAGTAAAATGTCACGGTGAGGTCCCGCCTCCTCACCTGATGACACCATCCTGCACCTGAGAGCACTGGTGTGTGTTCAGGTGTGTGTGTGGCGGGGGGTGGGGGGTGGGGGGGGTGGAGGTTAGTTGGGGAAGGATCCCTCCGGGTGGACTTGTCAGGTTGTCAGGGAAGGAAGTCATCAGATATGCCGTCTCCTGCTCAGAGGAAGACTGAGAGGGGGGGGGCGAGCGAGCGAGGCTTTATCGGAAAAGGTCGCCGCCGCTGTGGCCTCGGTCACCTTCCGCTGAAGGAAGGAAGAGGAGTCGCAGGAGATCAAACGACGCGGCAGCTGCCGGGGGGGAGGGGCTTTTTTTTTTCTTCCTTTTTTTTCTTTCTCGGTGGCAAAAAGTGACGGGTGAAATTAAAGGGGGCGCTGAATTCACTTGCCGTGTCGCGTCGGTACCGTGTGTGTGTAAAGTTGACGGCGCAGCAGCCCGGCGAGGAGGCGTTTATGTTGGGAGACGCACAATTATCACTGCAGCGCGAATAACAGCACAGAGGTGACGACTCGTCCTGCTGTTCTCCACTGCCAGCCTCCTCCCCGACCCCTCCCCTCCAATATACACGCTCCAGTCAGTCCCGCCTCCTCAGGTCCCGCCGCTATGTTTCCCACTGTCGCGTCTCGCTGACATTAGCCGCATTAATCCAGTGGGAAAGTCGCGGCGGGTTCGGCGGGGTTGAGGCGTCGCCATGGGGACGGCATGGATTTTCTAATTAAGCTCATTAAAGCTGGTTATTAAAGCTGGTTAAGTCCCATCCTGACATGGTGGCACAGCTCCAGGTGTCGAAACTTGACTGTTTTTTTTACTTTTTGACAAAAAAAAGTAAAAAAAAAACAAAACAAAAAAACCTTTCGTCTGACTTGATGAAAGCTCGATAAACTCTCCGCTTTTTTCTCCCCTCCCGAGTCGGAACGGGACGCCGGGCGCTGTCATCGGGCCCGCGGTTGAGTTACGGCGGAGCGGAGTGGAAAAATGAAAAGAAAAACACCAGCAGCACAACCGAGATTTTTATTTTTTTTCTCCTCTTTCTCCTCCGGAC
Source organism: Nelusetta ayraudi (assembly GCF_046127955.1). Taxonomy (NCBI): domain Eukaryota; kingdom Metazoa; phylum Chordata; class Actinopteri; order Tetraodontiformes; family Monacanthidae; genus Nelusetta; species Nelusetta ayraudi. Next base: position 1,556,477 of record NW_027466133.1, on the reverse strand, counting down.
CGACACGCTAACCATGAATGAATGATGAGTCAAGTGGAGGTCGGCGGGGAAGGAAAGGGGGGATGGATCACTCCAACACACACATACACACACACACATGCACTGTGAATCATGTCGCCGCCGCCCCCCCTCCTCCGCCCCACCCGACCTCTCTCTGGGTTAACGCACACTGACTCCAAATATTGTTCTTTGGATATGAGGAGGAACCGTAAAGCATGATGTTTTTTTTTTCGGAGGGGGGTGCTGAGGGAGGGAGGGGCCGAGTGGAAAAGTTGAAAAAGTGTGAGTGAGTGTGTGTGTGAGCAACGGAGAAAAAGGGAGAGAGAGAAGGGAAAAAATATAGAGTGAGTGACACCCCCCCCACTCCTCCTCTGCTGCTACAACCTGAATCAGCCCTTTGATGCTGACTGGCCTTGACATCAACAATGTGGCCTTTCACGGAATTCATCCACCTCTGTGGAGCCGGACAAGGGAACACACACACACACACACACACACACACACACACACACACACACACACACACACACACACACACACACATGCACAAAGAGTTTTGCAGCGTTTATTTCCCATTCATGCCAAAGTGCCACTTTTTCTTCTTCTTCTTCTTCTTGTTCTACATGTTTTTTTTTTCCGTTTTTTTATACCTGCAACCAAAAAAAAGGAAAAAGGCAACACGAAGAAGAAGAAAAGACGAGTGGGGACAGTGGGAGTAAAAGGTGGAAGAGTTGAGGAGCGCCGATCGTTGCGTGTTGTTCCCAGCAGAACCGGGCGAGCGCAGAGATCTTGTTAAGCCCTCGGCTGAAATTACATTGTAAACACCAGAGAAATAAAAGGATATTGGTGCCGAGCACAGTGAGGAGCCCGGGTCGGCCCGCAGGGGCGCATAAGATAGCGGATTTTTATTTTTATTTTTTTTTAACATGAAGTGCCCTCTTGTACTCTTTTGTTTCCTCGCTAATTCCCAAGCAAAGTCCCTCCTTGGTTGTTTTTCTTTCTTCAGGGTGAGAGAGGGGAGGTTCTGTTCCGGCCCTCTGTGTCTTTCTGTCTTTTTTTTTTTTATTGTCATTTTCCCAACATGAAAGCAAACCGGAGCCTTTCGGAGCCTCTTTAAATGTATCCTGTGTCACGACGACTGTGGTTAAACTGTCAGCCCTGCGCTGTAAAACCAAGTGAGTCCCAGATGACGTTGAAACGCTCGTCTGTTGCAAGTTTTCTTTTTTTTTTATTATTTGAAGTCTACATCCGTCGTTGACATCATGGCTAATTTCTCTGACATATTGAGCTAAACATGGCCGGCTGCGTGAGAAACGCACACATGGAGTCAGTGTTTCCGAGCCGTTTCTTGTTTTGTATTTTTTTTTCCGAAAATGCGTTCCTCCCTTCTCCTCTCGCTCGCCACTTTTCAGCGGCTTGCATGTGAAAAAAAAGTCGACCTTTTACATCAAACGTGTTTTCCTCTCGTCAATTTGAAAAGGATTGAGTGTGAGAAGCACCCCCCTGCCCCATGCCCACTCCCTCCACACACACACACACACACACACACACATACGCGCCACCTCGACACAGCTGCACGTCAGCGACGGCTCTTCCCGTGTTTACTCTGGACGGCTAGCGCTGCTAATTAGCGTTAGCCGAGGCAATGACGCACACTCGCCCGTCATTACGTGGCTCTCACCCTCGCCGCTCCCCCCTGCCTGGAGGTTTATTGAGGCTGGCGCGACTGGACAGAGGTGAAGATCTGACCTCGGCGGCGGCCGCTTGCACTACTTAACGAGATAATAGAGCGGCGGCGGCGACCCGGGCGCTGAGGCTTTGGGTCGTTAGTCATACACCATTTCACTGGACGCTGGCTGATTATCAGGATTTAGGGAAGGACAGAGGAGCGCTCTCTCTCTCTCTCTCTCTCTTTCTCTCTCTCTCTCTCTCTCCCTCTCTCTCTCGCCCCCTCTCGCTTGTGGTCGCTGGACTTTGTCTCCTCTGACTTCTTCCCGGACTTAAACACCACCCCTTGCAGAATCGCGGCCCGTGTGACCAGAGGAGCTGAATCCATGCGTGAAGTCTTCCAAACTCGACAACAACGGCTCCCGAGAGGGAACCAAACCCACAACCTCCTGGCTGTGAGGCGCCGGTGCGAGTCGTCCTCTCTCGCCGTCTTGTCGCACCGCGTTCAAAGTAATGTACAATGCAAATGTAACTGGTTCTGCTGGGAAATCCGGGGAACGGCACCACCGGCGCCTCCATGGGCTCCGGACTGCGGTGCACTTCCTGTCGGCGTCTCTCAGTCTGGCCTGCATGTCCACAGTGCTGCTGCTCGACTTTTAGCAAACACGTCTGTCTCTCACTCACTCTCTCCCTCTCTCTCACACACACACACACTGGCTTTTAGTACAAGAGCAAGAAATATGATAAAGATGCAATGGCTCCGCCCCATAAATGATCTACGCCCTGATTATTGACCCAACTTGAATCATTTTGTAACTTTGGTGGTCGGTTTATGATCCGTCAGAGGAAAATTTGCCTGGAAAACTGTTGATTTTTTTTTTAGCCACTGCGGTACGCGTTGAGATGCCCCGGGTCGGCTCGTATCCTGCAGAAGTTGCCGCCTGACGTAAAAGTCCATTTGCGCCCGGCTTGATAACAGGGTTAGCTGCAGCCATTGCCTCCCAAAGTATAGTGATTACGGTAATTGTGGAAATACAATCCCGCCGCTTCCACGCTGACGACGACGTCGGGGGAATCGGATTTTCTCAGCGAGGCGAGTCCGCGGCAGCCGAAGTTCAGCAGAGTTTTAGCCCGCCTAGCTAGCTAGCTAGCTGCAGCGGTGGCGGCCTCATGCTCGAGTCTCTCTGACGGAGGTGTTTGGGCTTTGATAGTTCGTCCTGTTTACCGCTGAGCGTCCTCGGGGGCTGACTGGGCATCACATCACCCCGGAATGAACCGACGAGTGAAGGAGAATATTCAACACAGCTGTGCTTCACTCCGAGGGCGGCGAGGCCCGGCCCGAGACGCTCCGCTTCACTCTCAGGTCTGCGGCGGCCAAGAGAGCCTGTTTTGCATGTATAAAAATGTTTGCTCCGGCACGGAAATAAAGATTATCCCCGGTGGCAAGTGCTGGTGGTGCGACGGGCGGCCAAGAGAGAGAGAGAGGGAGAGAGAGAGAGAGAGAGAGAGAGAGAGAGAGCGCGAGCTGGACGGAGATGAAAGATTTTTTTTTTTAAACAGGTAGGGAAGCGGCTAACCCAGTGGCTGCTGGGGGAATATATCAGCAACTCCACCGCAAAAAAAAAAAAAAAAAAAATCAAAGCTCACGCTTTTCTGAAGAGCCCAGCGAGGGGAGAAAGAAAGAAAAAAAAAAACTATCCGCCTGTAAATCTCAGCTGCTCTCTCCCCGGAAACTCAGATTAAGAAAAATGGTGTTGTGAATGTAGATACAACACCTCTTTGCCTGAGCCATATGTCTCCTCGCCGCCTTGATGCACGGTCCCAGTTGAGTAACATTTTCTCATCCTGGACGTCTTCCTCTTCCTCTGCCGCGTCGAGATTAATGGGCGGCAGGGAAACATGCAGCCTTTCTGTTTTTTTCCCCCTCTCCTCTCAGCCGCCTTTTGTTTCTTCCACCGGTTTTGCTTTTCCGCGCAATCTGCGCCGCAGCTCCGGACGCGGGGCTACACGGGGAGACGGCGGCGTAATGAATCGAGGGCACGGCTAGCAGCCTGGCAAGACCAGGACGGCCTGAGCCGCGCTGTTCATTTGGCCCCAGTCAATAATTATGACGGGCAGCGCAGCGGGGGAAACAACAAGGTGAGCCTGCCAGTAATTGATGCCCGTCACGGCTTTTATTTTTTATCCCGCTGACAGCTGCCGACGAGCTAGCTAGCTAGCCAGCCGCACCTCCGGCTGCTCGGCTCATCGCGGCTGTTCTTCAATTCATGAGGGCGGCCGCGCAGATTAATGCGTGTGCGACTCCCGGTTGTTTGTTCGCGTGGGATTAAGAATTCATACCGCGGCCTCGTCGTCGTCGCCGGCCCCCCATCTGCCCCCGTCGCATGCTCAAACCTGCGAGTCGTAGCAAATTCACGGAGCGACACCAGCCCACCGTGACGGCTGTGAATTATGCACGTCGCCGTGCGGCAATGCTGCAGGGCTCCGTTTTCTTTTTTCTTTCCTGTGGGCTCCCAGTCGTGTCACCGTGTAAGGAAAAAAAAAACTGCGAGAAACTATGAAAATTACAGAGCCGCTGTTTTTTGGGAAGTAAAAAATCCTGAGCTCAGCAAACCGTGTCTGCTCATCCTGCACCCCTCCGCCTCCGCCAGCCCACCCTATGTTCCTCCATATTTCCACCGCTTCTGTTCCGTCCAAGCCTCGCCTGGCGTGAGTTCTGGCACGCCGGTCCGGCTCCGCCCACTTCTCCGCTCCACTTCCTCCCTCTGGCTGGAGTCGGGTTCAGCTGCCCGGCCAGGGGCAGCCTGCTCACCTCCGGGGCAGCTGGGATGCCTGATGGTCCCATTCATCAGACTGGTGGTGATGGTGGAGGGGACGGGAGGGGGGGTGGATGTCGGCCTTGTTGTCGACTTTATTGGGAGCGTTATTAAGTAAGCAGTGGTTGAAAGAGAGAGAGGGAGAGGAATGCTTTCAACTGTCTCTGCAGTAGACGACCAGCAAATGGGGGAAAAACATTAAAACCATAAAAAACAAGCCTTGGGACTGGACCAGCGCCCCAGACTCCGAGATGGCGGCGCAGTCGTTGCTAATCCAGCGCATACACTGAAAAGGTTTTTCACTTCCGCATTAATGGGCCCATATCCAGCATGCACAGTAATGTCAACTTCCCATAATGCCTCTGTAACTCACATGATCTGTTTGGTCAGTCAGAACGATTCTGGAGAACGTCACTTACTGACACGAACGAGCTGAGACACAGCAGCAGGTACGACATCGTGACGTCACGCTGGGAATAAACTAGATTTGCTCTGAATCGCGTTTCAGGTCACAGTCGTCCTGTCAGCCGTTTTAAAAGCGATTATTTTTGTATTGCGGTCTATGGGGGAAAATGTTTTTGCTGCAGTACCTCGAGTGACCACTGGGAAAAATCGGCTAGCTGCCATATTGCCTGTCAGGTATCCAGTTCTTATAATACATCCATGGACAGGACAGGACGGGACAAACAAGTCATTTGGTTTGGACAAGAAACCATGACTCAGAAGAGAAGAAGAAAAGAAAAGTAGCCAGGATGTCATATTTACTAAGACAGAGACTTTATCGGAAATAAAAAAAGGAAAATAGAGCATTAGGGAATTAAAGAGGTTTGAGAGAGAGAGAGAGAGAGAGCTTTCCAAGACAGATGACTCGCCCAGGGCGAGAGAGGCCGGCGGCCTGTGACGTGGAGGCTGGTGGCTGAATGGCTGAATGACAGGAACCCCCCCTGAGATTGGCTATTAACACAGACACACACACTCACACAAACACACACACAGTGCATTGAGTGTCCCAGCAGGGGATGAAGACACAGCCTCTGGGCCAGGGGCCCAAGGCCTGGGGGCCCAGGGGCCAGCGGAGGTTACCCCCCTGCAGACTGCACTGAACAGTGCATGGGAAAGTCCAGCACTAGTGTGTGTGTGTGTGTGTGTGTGTGTGTGTGTGTGTGTGTGTTCCCCTAACCCTCGCCGTGCTGCCCAGCTGTTGATCGAGGGTGTAAGAAAGCTGCGGCTCCCAAGAGAAAAGCCAGTTTGGAGGTGCAGTGGATGCCAGAGATGACAGAGCTTGAATGTCGTCCCAGGGGGGCGTCGGCCAAAGACTGGCTGGCCGACGCCCCCTCGGCTGGACTCGCCAGCCTGGGAAGTCTTCATTTCACCGCCGCAATTCATCATTCGCGTCTTTGTGCCTGTGACTTTTATGCTAATCCCTCCACCCACCCAACTCCCGGTGTGCGACGCCCACCTGAGTGTTCCCCCTCTCACCTCCGGGGGGCCGGCGGCGGTGGGTGTGGCGCGGTGCTGGGAGGGGGCGGCGGCCTCGTCAAGCTCTTCAAAGGGCGGCGTCAAAGATTCAGCGAATCGCGCTCAAGTTCGTGAGAGAAGGTCGACGAAGACAAAAGACAAAGATGGGTTGTTCAGAAGATCATATCAAAGTCCCGCTTTGTTGGCCAATCAGAACGTGTCACTGTCAGTTGCACAGGAAGTAGGAAGTAATAAAAAATGTCACTTTTTGATCCACCCCTGCCAAGTAGAGAAAAAAATCGATGAAAGCAGTGGAACCTTATAATCATGTTCTGACTTCATTATTTTTTTAATCACAGCACCAAAGGAAGCTGATGGTGTTGTCACTGGGCACAATTGCAGACTGGGGGGGGGGCACAGGGGAAGAAGAGACCTCCGTTGCTCTACTTTCCACCAGTGGACGTTGTTAGAATTGGAACACAAAAAGCCAACGATGGGTCATTTTACATTTTTGGTAGAAGCTTTTGTGGGCGGGGCCGTAGCTGGAGTGACATCACCGGCTGAGCGCCTGATCCGCACGGTATTTTTAAAAAGCCGACGGTGCAACTGGCCAGCGCAGGAGATTTCCTGCTCAGGCCTGCAACATTTTTCTGGTTTGGGTAATGGCAGAGTTTGGTTTCTGTTATTTTAGCAGGGGAACAGATACAGTTATTTTTATATATATATTTATTTTAACTAGCAGCTTGTGGAATTTGTGTTCTTGCAGTATTTTTCGTGAAGCCATCAGGCTCCGGCCCGGCCGGTTCAAGTTCAGGACGGAGGCCCGAACGAACGCAAATCCTTTTCGGCCCTGAACGCACCGCCTCCGCCCCTCGCCTTGGTCTTCGTAATTATCCTGTCACTGAACCTGAAAGCGAGAGAAGAAATGACCCCCTCCGTCTCCTTCATCCACGTGGAAGCTTCCTGTTTTAATTCGTCCCCCCCGCCCCTCCCTCCCAGTCCGTTGCTCTCAAATCAGTGCAGCGTGGAGAGACGGAGTGACGGCGCGTCTGTTTCTCTTTCCTCCCAGATTCAGGGGGGTATTTAAATTTGACTTTGCTGATAATTTCAAGGTTGCTACACCCCCCCCCCCCCCGCCCCTCCCATCCCTCAGCCAACCCCCTGCGCCCCCCCACTGAACCGTCTGCTCTGCTTTGATTCTTTCCTTGATGTGACGTCGCTCCTCCGGCAGGGATTCTCCCCCCCGCTGCCTTCCGAGGTTAAAACGTGCCATCAGTTTCTTTATTCTTTGTCGTCCCAATTAAAAAAAAAAAAAAAAAAATCTTCAGTGTAGCTTTGGTCCCCAAAAAAAAAAAATTCCCCATATTTCCCTTTGTGCCAGTTGCAGTTCTGTTGCACCTTGATGACAACTGAGGTGTAGCTCACCAAAAATGAATCAGCCAAAAATGAATATAGATTATATACTTACTGCTGTAAGTTGTATTTGCATTGCGACGCGTCGGCTGAGTCCACGAATCCGTCTGTGCTTGGGCCGCGTTCGAGAGCGGCGACGGACGCCGCGTTTCAGCGCGTTCCTACGAGAAACTGCAGCGACGCCGTTATTGGCAGCGTGCGAGTGGAGAGAGTGGAGAGAGACGAGCCGCCGAACAATCTCTTCTAACTGCGCGTGGAATGAAATGACGCGCGAGTTTACAGAATTGGAGAGGAGAAGAAAAAAACCCCCCGGAGAAATAACTCTGGTGAAACGTTCAGCGATGACCGTCGGCGCATTCAGCGCGCTTCAAGCCTCCAAACGTCTCGCCGCAGAGCCCCAAGGTCGTCCGCAGAAGGAAAAAAAAACAAAACTCTTCACGCAACTTGAAATTGAACAATTTAGTTTTTCTTTCTTTTCATTTTTTCATTTGAATTTCTCTCCCTTGCGCGCGGGTATCTTGGAATGGAGATGGACGCGGAGATGCTGGCGGAGACGGCACGTCAATAAAACTGCCGGCCTCCTGATTTCTTTATCAGCTCGTCGCATCGGCGCTGTCAAGACATGTTTGTTTGCAGACAGACGGGGGGGCCCCCGCTGGACGGGGAGGTGAAACGCTGAAGGTGAAGGAGAGCGAGTTCGCTCCGTCAAAGGCAGGGCCGGCCTGCCGAGCGGCCCCGGCGTCTCTTTAATTTAGGCTGCGTGTCGGCTGCGATAGTCGGAGTAGTTGAGTGGAGGCGGAGGTGCCGTGATTGGGACGGGATCGTTCCCATCAAGTGAAGTTGAAGGGAGGCGGCTCGGAGAGGATCTCTGATGCTCCTGGAGTTGAGACTCTGATTCGGACGGCTCTTCGTGTTTAGGTTTAGATGTTACAATTGATTCTTCTTTTTTCTTTTCTTTTTTTTAAAGAAGCAAATTTAATTTGCATTTCGAACGGTAGATGCTGCAAAACAAAGCGGATGGTGCCAGAAATAATCGCCCCAAATAATGGTAATAAAAAAAAAATTAAAAAAAAATCATCTTTTGTTGCAGCGACGGGTTGTTATCCTGAAGCGGCACTTGACTTGGATGAAAAAAACTGATTCTGACAAACATTATTCCAATTATAATGGCCTTTTTTTCCCTCTTTGATTTATTGACTTGCCCCAGTCTATAAATTATAAGAATTAATGGAAAAAGGAGTTTTTTTGTTTTTTTTTTGAGAGACTTCAGCGTGGGCGGAACAATCAGCAGCAGACAGCAGTGGAAAAAAAACAAAAACAAAAAACAAAACCTGCCTAAAATAAACGTGACGATGAGTTGGTCGCAGTGAAATTGTCTTCAGGATTAACACCCGAGCGATTATAGGAACAGGGGAGTCTTGTGAGGACAGTTTCACACTGTGCTCAGTGTCGGGATGGATAAAAATAAACCCGGCACAGCGCAGAAAATCAGCATGGGCGTTTGCAGCTTTGTTTTGCCGAATGATTGGACTGCAAGGCCGCTGAAGCCTCTCCGAGCCAACGCAAACCCGCCCGCCATGCGGTTAGCATTTAGCAATTAGCCTCAAAACACCGGCTTGCAGACTTTCCGCAGTCGGTCAAACGTTGATTATCCGCATCTGACTGAGCGGAATGGCTGTGACTCAGGGGAGGGGTCGGGTCGGGTCGGGGGAGGGGTGTTAGCCAAACGGCCAGAGTGCAGCGAGTGCATTATCGCACCGGCTCGCCCTCTGGTGCGCTCGCCGCTCGGATGACTTGCGCTCTTCAACAGAGCCCGAGCCGCCGTCGAGCCACTCGCGGCGGCCGGGCTTTCCGTGAGCCGACGCTTTGAATTTTTCAGCAGGCGCTCGGTACGCCTGTTAGGTTAACCTCCGGGTGACCCCGCTGATGTCAGTGCTACCGAGCTGCAGAGACCCCCCCCCCCCCCCGCCCCCCCCACCGCACGCCTCCATCTTGTTCCGCTTAACCTGGAAAAACAGAATCTGAACGACGCTTTCATTAAGATTTTTCCTATTGGATTGCTTGGCTGACTTCCCGGTTGCCAGGCTCCACCCCCTGTTTTTCTTCGTCCCCCTTAACCTGCAAAAGAAATGGAACGTCTCGACTCTGTGAGAGTTAATTAGAGAAGCGAGTGTGAAGACGTTGCACCGGTTCGCTCTCCTGGCGGCCTTTAAACCGGAGAGCATCCTTTCTCTCCGTGCGAGAAACAAGCTTGTTCATTTTTATTATTTATATAATTAAACGTGATTAGATGGAGTCAGCTGGAATTAATAGCGCCGGTGATTCGCCATTTGCGATTCGCGTCCCGCCGCAATATCTGTGGTCGCCGTGGTGTCCTTTTGGATTAGCACAGGGGAGCGAAGGAGGGCATGTTGGAGGGATTGCTTCTGACATGCACCCCCCCCCCCTCCTCCCCGCGCTCCACCAACCCTCCCCAACTCTGCACCCACCGCCGCCCCAGTCATCCATTTAACCTCGCCGCCGCGGCCGCTGCAATATTAATGCCCCTAAACGCAGATGAGGTGAAAATGTGTCTGAGGGAGCAGCTCCCTGTAGGGCAGGGCAGCTGCGTGCGTGCACGGGGTTATGAACACACACTCGCACACACACACACACACACACACACACAAGTATGTATGTATAACGTGGGACCCTGGCTGCTTAGCTCTCCCTGTGCGACGGCAATACTAATTTGGTTATAGAGACATTAACATTCAGACGGACTCAGAAGCAGCAGCAGCAGCAGCAGCAGCAGCAGCAGAACTACAACCCGATCTGTCCAGCAGCTGACCTCACCTGGTGCAGCAGGCTGTTCCAGACCCAAGCAGACTCGGAGAGATGTTCTCCACTTCTGCCTTATATTACTTATGATTCTCATCTCTTTACTCCTCTTCCTGGACTCAAAGTGAAGCCGAACCCAAAAACAATCGAGATCTCTTTAAAAGCGGCACGTTTAGCCCTCTGTTTGTTAGCCTTCCGCTAAAGATCTGCCTCTGAAGCTGGCCGGTCGCGGCCCTCGGTCCTGGCAGAGCAGTTTCTCTCACGAGACTCTGCTAACAGGCAAAACGCTCGCAGTGAGGGAAGGAGGGGGTTAAAAAAAAAAAAAGAGGCGGTGTTGGCGGCGTCTCGTGGGGATTGATGGAAGTGGTGGTGTTGTCGAGGCGAACAAGAGAGCAGCAGGGCTTTGAGCAGAGCCGAGCTTGAGACAAGCCTGCAACGCTCTGCAACCTCGGCTGTCAGCGCAGAAAGAGAAGACCGATGCTTTTCTTTCTTTCTTTTGCTTTTTTTTTTTTTTTTAACAGTGCACTCCCCCCCCCCCCCCATCCCCCTCCCAGCCAAAACCACCAGAGCCTGTGAGCTCCTCTGAGATAGTTCTGCTGTCACCAACACCAGCGCCGCCATCGGAGGTGTTTTTGGCCCGGATGCTAATTGACAACTGGGGTGGCAAAAAAAAACAAAAAATGCAACACCTCCAACAGGGTGCGGTGAAATGTGACACATTCCAACTTGTGACGCGACAATCTTGGCACAAAGCGCCCGAGCAGGAGGGCGAGGTCGCCCGCTCGGGTTTTTTTTTTTTTTTTTGTAATTTTTTTGGGTCACTTTGCAGGATGAGATCAGCTTGTAGTGCTCTCTCTCTCTCTCTCTCTCTCTCTCTCTTTCTCCCTCTCTCTCTCTTTCTCTCTCTCTCTCTCCCTCTCCCGCTTTTTTCTCTTTTTTCTCTTTCCCTCCCTACCAGTGCCCTGCTGTCGACCTCCCGCTTTTTTCTCTCGACCTGATGTGCATCGCTGATAACGATCGCCTGCTCAGGAACAAAAGGAAAAAGAAAAAAAAAAAAATGAAAGGCGCAAACGCTGTCGTGAGGATGTTTCCCTGCGACAAGATTACAAAGGCGGGGCTAAATATTAGCTCTTAATATTTGATGTGCTGAGTGGAGCTCCTTGTGTGCTTTCCATCACGGGGACGCTCCTCGCTGCCTCCTCCTCCTTTCTCATTTTCCTCCTCTTCTTCCTCCTCCTCCTTCCGATCGGACTCGCTCCGAGGAATAGACGCTGCCCTGTAATCTGCTTAGATCATCAAATCAAACCCTCAGTCAGCTCCAGTTTCTCCCGCGGTGTAACCTCACCCCCGACTATATGTCTCTTAACAAAGAGGAGACGCCGGCGGCCTCTCTTATGTTTATCGACAGCGTTGCTACATATTTTATTAGCGCGGTCAGGTGGTTTCAAGGCGGATCAGGTAGCGCCTCTGATTTTTGTTTGCTTTTTGTTGTTGTTGTCCGTGCTATCGGAGCTCCTCCTCCTTCCGAATTCCTGGAAAAATTGTCAGGAAATTCCAATTGTTTTTTTTGGTACCTCCTCTCATTTCAAAGATCCCCAGAAGACGCCGCATTTGATGCGGCTGTTTCTTACGAGGAAAGTGAGCGAGCAGTGGTGGTGGTGTGTGCTGTAGCCCAAATAATTGGTGGAGGATTCTCAGCAGGGGAAGGTAAACTGAGACTGACACCGGGGCGGAGAGCTCGGCGTGATGCCTCCTTCCCTTTCAGCACCTCGGCTCGGAAAAAAACAAAACAACAGAGCCGCTCCAACGGCTTCCAGCAGGAAGTGAGCGGGTTACACCGAGCCGCTGGCAGAACCCGGCCCCTCCTCCCCCCCACACCCGTCCTCCCTACCTCCCCTTCCTCCCCCTCCATTAATCTTTCATATCCAGGGCTAAATATGAGCCGAGTTGATGTGACGCTGCGTCTGTGTCTGAGCAGCGGGGAGGGTCCTGTCGAGGTTAAGTGCTCCGCTGTCTGCGACTCGGGGGAGACGGAGGGAAGAGGGAGGGAAGAGGGAGGGAGGTAGGTTCCGCCTCTCCCTCCTCTTCCTCTTCTTGTTTAGGGGATAATGGAAGGATCGTCCCGCGAGACGAGACCTTAAAAACAAACCCCCGACTTGTTACGTCTGAGTAGATCAACACCGCTTGCAGAAAAATGAATGCTAGGTCGGCCCGGGTCGACGTCGCTGGTCCCGAAGCAGTGCCGTCTGGGTAGCGGCGTTGACGTCGCGCCACCGAATAAACAGTGGAAACACGGAAACTGTAACACTATCGCACGCAGGCGCTAGCCGGGATTTTTCATGTGTGGATTCCGGAACCTGCGTGTTTGCTTTCGTCCGTCAGCACCCGACTGCTGTGTTTGGAGTTCGGGGCCGCGGCAAACTGCTGCACACAATGTGGCTCAAAGAAACTGAAACGGAAAAACCCGGCGAGAGGCCGACCGTGAATGATGAAGTTTGTGGGAACGAGAGGAAAAGGTTTCCGGGGGGAAATGAATCAAAGCTGAGCTCTGCCGGGTGAAGATGGCTGACAGCTACAGGGCTAAAGATGCTAGCCGCTAACGTCTTTAGCAAAAGTTGACAGTACGTATTGGAACAACTAGAAAGGGATGTTTTAGGCTAGCTAACAGTATTCCCTCGTGCTAACCTGCACTAAAGGCTTTTAGGAGCCCCAGAAAGATATGTTTCTCTATATGTTGGTGTTAAAATAGAAAAATATTGTCAAAGAAAATGTGTAATGAGCACAATATCGACACAAGCTGCGACTGGAAAGTCTGCGCCAGCAGCCAAAGCCACCTTGTTTTCTTGTTTGGCCACCTCTTGCCGGAGGGATCAAGGTGCGATTAATTATCCCCTGTGACCTGCCAACTTTCTGTTCACCACCATAAATTGGAACGAATTTGAATCATATTCCCAAGTGTTTTCATTTGCAGGTATTAAATCAGTTCTTGCATAGATGCCACATTTTTTTACAGTTCAAAAGAGTTTAAAGTTTTTAGAGTTCAAAAGAGTTTAAAGTTTCAAAAGCACGCTTGTTGTTTATTTATTTTAGCTGTGTTGTTTGAACGGGAGAGTGTGAACGGTTGCGTTCATGCCGCGTACATATTTTTTGACGCCGTTCATGCGGCGTCCATGGGGCCCTGAACGTAGCGGCGGTAAGCCTCAAACAAAAGCTTTCCTAATCCTGACAGCTCATGTTTCTGCCTTTAAGGATCCCCGGGCTCCCGCTCAGATACTGAGGGCCACAGGAATGATATTCAGGCTATTGTGATCCAGGAGAAGTTTGTACATTTTTCAAATTCTGTCAGCAGTAGAGAAGGTTTTTTTTTTTTTCTTCCATTTTTCCATTTCCAGGCTATACTGCAGATCCTGGCGGGGGGGCTTCCACAGCCCCGCTGCTGCTGCTCCTTCTTCTTCTTCTCCTCGAAGCCTGGTATGACTCTATTGTTGGAGGAAATTCGAAGTGAGGGGCTGGGAAACGTAGCGGAGCGTTACAGCTCAACAAAAACGTCCCTGCTGTGGTCGGTTGCAGATTGGAAAACCTGAAAACGTGTCTGGCTGTTCCCACTCACCGATCTGGATGCGTTGCGGGAACTAGCCAGCTCGCCAGCTCGCCAGCTAGCCGGCGCGGCCCCCCCGATCCTCTCTTCAGAGCAGTGACGGGGATGAGAAGTCAACATTGTTCTCCGGTCGCGCTCCACTAACAGCAGCTTGGCTGCTCGACTTAATAAAGTGGAAATAAGGGCCCCTGCTACTTCCATTAGCATAATGCTACTTAACATTAATCTGGGTCATTAGCGAAGACCCACGCTGCTCCCCAGACACCCGAGTCATCGGAATTAGGGATGATATAAGGGAAGAAGAGAAGTGTTTCTAACGGCACTCGGCAGTAAAATATAATCCTGAAATTCTTGATGTGCCCGGGAAGCGTCGACGACGATGACGCCTCGCAGCCGCTGCCGCCACGCCTCGCAGGTACGATGGGGAGGTTTTGATCCGCTGCCGTGGATGTAAACAACTCATTAGGATGAGATCCGGATGCCTCCTGACTGGCGGGGACAGCGGGGGGGTGCCGCAGCCGCCGCCGCTTTGCCAGGCAACGCGTTAACAATCTCCCGCTCCTCCTTTTCCGAGGCGCTCATCACCCACCGCAGGCTCACTCCGAAGTGGTGCGTGTGTGTGTGTGTGTGTGTGTGTGTGTGTGTGCGTGTGCGTGTGTGTGTCTCACTCGTTTGCTCCCCCCTTCACCTGCTGATCGCGCCTGAACCCGCTCTCAACTCCCGCTGTTGCGCTTCTCCGCTCGCCCGCCGCTCTGCCGCTCCTTCTTTTTTTTTTTTTTTGCATCCCACCTTCTTCACCTCCACCACCTTTCTTTTTCTCCCTCAATCAATAACCTCCTCTGATCTCGCCGCCATTCTTGCATTTGCTCCTGAACTCTGTCTCTCTTTGAAGAGTGTGTCAGGCTGGTGTTTTTTTTTCTTTCTTTTAATTTATCGGGGGGGGGACTACTTTTTCCGCCCGCCACCGCCGCTCGGGAGGTGTGACCTCCCTCCCTTTCCGCCGCCCACCGTGTCTCCTTCAATTCTCAAGTTGAGTCACATTGCCCATCCGTTGCGATGCTTAACAACAAAGGAGCGAGGAAGGGAAAAAAAAAATTGCGCGGCCGCCCAATCTCCCGGCCTCGGCCGGCGGATGAGAAAACGTGCTAATGTTTGACGGCTTTGATTGCCGTGACACTCCAGAGGCGAAAGGTGACAACTTCAGAGCGGATGGTGGCACGCCGTGCATTACACGGCGTCGTGGGGGGGGGGCGTCCTTCAGAAAATAACTCACCCTTCTGCCGCAGGAGCCGGAGTTCCTCCTGGTTTATTGTTACGCAAGTCCTGCAGTGGAGCGATGTTGTCGAAGGCTTCCCGGTTTGTCCTTAGCGATGATATACTCGATGTTTAGCTGACAAACATGACGTCTTTGGTTTGGGGTAAAGAGAAAGAAATGACTGGTGGACCGTTCTTGCAAGATAAAAAAAACAAAATGTAATCCTTCAGAATCTTTTTTTTCCTCTTGATGTGAAAACACTGCAATGCCGTCCGCTTCGTGGAAGCGAACGCTTAAAAACAATTAGAAGGGAGCTGTTAGCTTCTTCTTCTGTAGTTGATCTTCGAGCGGCTCTCAGGCCTCTTTTTCCAAAAAAGGAAGTGGAGTGATTTTTTTTTTTAAGACTGACTGTAAACGCTCAGGTGGCTCTTTGCGAGCTGTCGCACAAGAGTTAGAAAAGCACAATGTAGCGTTCTTAAACAAAACAAATTAAGTGATTCAAGCAAAACAAAACACAATAGTTAATGACGGTCATCTGTTATGGAAACTTTAAAGAGTTATTTTCTGATTTCTGTGGGCAGAAAGAAAAAATCCACCTTCATTCATGGTAATCCTCTGCACTTTTTAAAACTTTCCCAACCTCTGTGATCCTTTTTCCTTCCTTTTTAACGGCTTGTTTTGCCAAGTCGTCCACCTCAAGCCCCCCCGGCTCCCGCTCGCTCCGCTAAGGGATTAGTGTCTCTTTGTCCCGCTGACTGGCAGCGCCGAGACTGTGACAGAACCTGAGAGGCACCGGAGTCCCATCAGATCGGCTGCACTAATTAACTTGTTTAAACAAACTGGGTGGGGGGGGAGCTTTCAGCCCTCCCCCACCTCCTTCAGAAAGCCATTAAAAAGCAAGGTGGGGTGGAGGGGGCAGGGAGGATTCGTGCACTTTTTTATCAACAGCGCTGGAACCTGAGTCCTTTGTATATGTGTGTCGTGTGTTTATGTGGCCGAGTCCGGAGTGGGGTGGGTGGGGGTGGGGGGGAGAGATTAGGGGTCCCTGTGTTTGCGAGGCAGGGTTTTTTTCTTTTTTTCTTTTTTTTGAAGAAAGCCAGACGCGGGGGCAACTTAACCTCTGACCCCTCTGCGCTGCGGCTCAATCAGAGATCTCAAACACAGATTCTGGCCGAGGCGGGTGGATGAAGACGGAGCGTAAACAGAGCCGGAGAGAGAAAGTCCCCGAAAAAAAGCCTGGTTTTAATGGGGCCGAGCGCCCGTCGTCCCCGGACCTCCGTGCGAGCGGGCGACCGTCGTCCTGGGGGTCGTGCAACCCGAAATTAAACCCCGAGTTGCTCAACGTTTTCCGGCCTGCTTTGTGCATTTCACCTGGCCGGGTTGCAGATAGAAAGGCCGGGTCTGTTTACTGTGGAGGTCGGAAAATCAAAGGCACATCCGGCATCCCGGATGCGCCTTTGATCGGGAAAATTAGCGAGGTCGCGCAAACATTTTGACGCGCGTGGCTAAAAGCGTAGCCGCTTTTCAATCTGCGTTCTGTATTTATGGCAAAATGTGTCCGACCAAGTCGAGATGAAACGCACAGAAGCTCCGTCGTGGCAATGAGCCGAGGACACGCTGAAGTCGCGCACCAGGCGCCACTTCTGCCTCCCTCTTGGTAATTAGCCGAGGAGGCTATTCATCCGCCATCACACAGCCAGCCAGCGAGAGGCTTTGAGGATTTTTTTTTTTTGGCGGCTCTCTCAGAGTTAATAATAGAAGCGTTCAGGTTGAGGAGAGGCAGGATTTCCACAGGGCTTCTTTTAGTCATCGTAAAAAAGAGTGGAGTGGACAATCACAGCGGGGGGGGGGGGGTGCATCGCAATCTGTCAGCGCAGTCGGGTCTTGAATTCTTTGACGTCTTGAGCTGCAAAGAAAAGCCTCCGTGGCGGCGACACTTCGCAGCTCCTTCACGTTGTTTTTTCCCTCCTGGACGTTCACCGACGCAGGTCGCCGTCGTGCGTCGCCTCGGCTCTGCCTCTGCCAAGTCGCAGCGCGCTTGTGCCGAGCGGAAGCATAAAGCAGGGGAGTCGCAGAGGGGATGCCTCAGTTTGATGTACGACCACCGTCGCACCCCCTCCTCCTCCCCTCCCCCTCCACCCCCCTCCAGATGGAGGAAGTGAAAGCTGGGGAATTTATCTCCCGCGCCGCCATTGTTTCTGCCCGGTGAGCTCCGAATTAACGCATTTATTAAAGTGCCGGCTGGAGACCTTCACTTAGCGCCGGAGGGCGGGGGGGTGGCGGCGAGAGCAAGAGCGGTGTTGCATGTTCTGTGACTCGGAAAACTGAAACAAAAGCTGCAGATCAGGCAATTTTTTTACATAACAAAAAAAAGAAGGAAAAAGGAAGGCGATCATCGGTAGGGGCCAGAATGAAGTCATCAAACACTTTGCTTGGCCCTGTTGCTGAGACTTTGTTGGAGGCACCATCATCTCAGTGGGAGGAGCCAACACCTGGAAATTCTAATAAAAAGTCAAGTGAAAAGTGACTTTTCCCATGTTGGGGTAGTTCAAGGAAAAGTCAGTTTAATCTGCCTCTGCCACACTATTGGGAATTAATTGCTGGAGTTGAAGTCCGGGAGTTTTGCAGGATGGGAACCTGCATGCGCCCTGGACGTGCCCTCCAGCTCACGGAACCAAACCTCTCGGTATTTCGTTCAGGGCTCCAATCCAAACTTCCCCGCACTGGATTGGAGAATCCTCGGATTGAATGTCCGATCGCGTCCAGGCCGGGGAGAAGGAGACGGCGACGGGTTCATGATTTGAGGCGACCCGGTGCCGCAGATCAGAGCAGCGAGCGTCTGATCTGACTGATGGGACTCAGATGTTGGTGTTTCCTGCTCTCTTGCCTTAATGGCGGCGGGAAGGTTGAGCCACTTTGATTTGATGCTCGTCTCTTTGTCGCCGCCGCCGTGGATGGATCTCTGCTCTCCATCCATCCACCGCTGCTGCAGCAGCAGCCTGGACTAATGGAGCCACTTACTGGCCCCCTTTAAACCTTAACGGCGCTGGTTAACCCTTTATTGATGTTCCAGACGGCCCCACCCCCACACCCCCGCACTCCCACCCTCCTGGCTGCCAGCAGGCCGGGCCCGACTGTAAATCCTCCACCTGGGCCTCCATCAGCTGCTGGGTCATTAGACAGGAACAGCGGAGCGAACCACATGCACAAGCACTCGTCAGGGGCCGATGAGTATTTTCCCTCTTTTCACTGAACACTTTTCGGCTTCCCAGAAATGAGCAGAAACTTTAAGAAAAAAAACCCAAAAGTCAAAATGAGGGGAGAAATACGGCGGCGCTGCTCTATCTGCGTCTGATTCTCCTCAGCCCCGAGACGTGTTTTCTTTATTTCTCTGCTCCCTCCTGCATCAAACGCTTTAATCTGATGTGTTCGCATTAGCCGTAATCGTACGGCGCCCCCACCCCTCCATTCGCCGCAACGCAAACGAGAATGATTTTTGTGTAAAAAAAAAAAAAAAAAAAAAAAACGAAGGAGAAAAATGAGGGGGAAAAGAGGGAGAAAAGTGTGCGAGAGCGGCCGCTGACAGGCGTGTAGATCATTCTCCTCGGATCATTTACCCCTCTGCATATTGCAGTTTATGGTTTGTAGGTTCTGCTGCAGTAAAGAACGTGACTTTTTTTTTTTTTGCTTGTTTTTTTTCTTGCTTTGGTGGGGCAGATGTTTGCCTTTGATTGATTTCTCCTCCTTTGCTGCCGAATCGCTCGCAGATGCTCCGTATAACCCCACTGTTCTGGGATACCCAGACAGACTCAAGCCTCTGGAATCCCCCTCAGTGGATCTCCCCTAAGGCTCAGCAGTAGTAGTAGTAGTGGTAGTAGAAGCAGTAGTAGTAGTAGTAGTTCAGGCCCTAAATATCTAATTAGCCCTGAGGTCTTCATCCCTCCATCATCTTCCTCCCCTGAGACTCCCAGCAGAGGCCTGAACACTGCAATCATCCAAGACTGTGACGCAAGAGGCTGTAATTCACATGAACTGAGGCGCAAACCTGGACAGCCGTCTCTCCTTCGCTTATTTCATTCATGTATTTATTGGTTCGTTTGTTCGAACTCGCTGCCTCGACCTGCTCGACCCGATTCCACGGGAAGAAACCCGAACGGGCCTGGATACACCTGGTTGCCCGCCGGCTGTCGCAGCGGAAGGAACCCAAAGCGTGTTTACGCCAAAGGAAAACGAGCCGACCACCTCAGCGATGTGAGGACCACTGGATGGATGTATATCCAGCCAACAGGTGGCCTCGGCTCGGCTCGGCTCCTCGCCCTGATTCGCTGTGTTCCGAAGGTCGGCCGGGTCCTTTTACCTCAGGCTGCTGCTGCTGCTGCTGCTGCTGCCGCTGCTGCTGGTCTGGGACATGTTAGCCAGCTGTCAACTGAAGGGAGGATAAATCAGGCAAATGAAAACAAATAGAAGCGGGTCTGCTCCCCTCTCCAATTAAAGCCGCCGCCCCACTACCCCCAGTCTGTAAACTGCGTGTCTCTGTGCGGCTCTACATGCTCGACTGTGCTGGGTTTGACTTTCAGCGGCCGCTCACTCCTGTTTCTTTTTTTTTTTTTACCCCTCTTGTTGTTAATAATTCCTTGGAAGTTCCTCCGGTACAGAACAAAGAGCGCTGCTCTCTAACGAGATAATAAAGAACACGTTTTTCTAAAATGCACTTCTTGTTCTCACTTGTTTCTCCTCTCTCTCTCTCTCTCTCTCTCTCTCTTTTTACCTCCCTCCTGCCCGGCCCTCCTCCTCCACCTCCTCCCCCTCCACATCTCCTCGGCCTGCTGGATCGGCTGCACACACAGGTAAGGACTCAGAACTCTGATTTTTTTTCCCCCCCGCTCCGTTACTCCCCCTGTTATTCAGCGTCATCCGGAAACGGTTGCTAAAGTTCACCGGCATGAATAAAACATGCCGCGTGTGCAACCCGCTCCTCCAAAAAAAAAAAAAAAAAACCCGCCCTGCGCCGCCGCTTCTTTGGATGTCGGAACTTGCGCGACGACGGCAGCCGGGCTAATGAGCGGCGAGGCCGCGTGCAAACTTTAATGAGACGTCGGCCTGCGCGAC
This sequence comes from Nelusetta ayraudi, assembly GCF_046127955.1. Taxonomy (NCBI): domain Eukaryota; kingdom Metazoa; phylum Chordata; class Actinopteri; order Tetraodontiformes; family Monacanthidae; genus Nelusetta; species Nelusetta ayraudi. The sequence continues at coordinate 1,536,340 of NW_027466133.1, read as the reverse complement.
CCCTCGCTGGCACGTGTCGCTCCGCATCACTCGCACTCCCGTCTAATTGATATCGTCGCGTCCGTGTTGGGGAATAAATTGTTCCAGCAACGGTGCTGCGCCTGCAGGGAAGCAGAGTTTCAGGAGTTCTTCACTTTTTCCCGCAGTTTTTCGGGGGAAAAATAACTCACCAAAAAAAGTGGGATTGTGCCTTTAGTCAGTCGTAGGTGTGCAAAAAAAAAACATTTATTGTTGTTTGTCGGCAGCAGAAACTCCTCAGTGGTGCCGGCTGATCGGCAGACGCCACTTCCTGCTACTTCCTGCCACTTCCCGCTACTTCCTGTCACTTCCTGTGAATTTAATCAGTGATCCAACCTGGAACGAAAAACAAACCCTGATTGGAGCATCGAGATCAGGAGGCTCAGCAGACACTGTGACTGTGTGTGTGTGTGTGTGTGTGTGTGTGTGTGTGTGTGTGTGTGTGTGTGTGTGTGTGTGTGTGTGTGTGTGTGTGTGTGTGTGCGTGCGCCCACCCACTTCAGCACTGGGGGAACAGGAACGCTTACTGACCCATGAGCTAGTTCAATTAGCATTAGCCAACGACACCTGCTCTCACCAGAACAGCACTATAGCGTGTGTGTGTGAGTGTGTGTGTGTGTGTGTGTGTGTGTGTTGTGCCCAGTATTACTGCACACCGGCCATTAAATATTAAAGCACAAGGCTGCAAGTGCGCCGCAGTAGACCTCCCACTCCCCTCACTCATCAAAAATAAAAAGGACAGCAGCTGTAAAGTATTCGGAAGATGGGGAGAAAAAAAGCAGGAAGCAGGAGCAGGCAGAGGGAACTAACCCCAGCCAGAGTTAAAGATTTAAATGTGTTGAAATAATTTCCAAATCGCTGACTTGTTATTTTATTTTATTTTTTGTACCTCCCTCAGCTGGGTTCTTATCCCACCAGGAGCGGCAGGAGTTGATAACACCTGCCGCTCCACCAGGAGGGGAGGGAAGACAGACAGGGAGCAGTAAGGGGAGGGAAGAAGGGTTTTGTGGGGGGGGGGGGGGGGGGGGTGTACGGAGGTCAGTGAGCGGAGCCACCCAGCTCGTAATGGCTTTAACCTCTGACCCCGCGGCCGTGTCCTGAGCCGTCTCTTAATGCGGTGTGACTGACAGACTTGGCAGCGGCTCACATTCTTACATCTGTGTCTCGACTCTGGCAGCAGCAGCAGGAGGAGGTGGCGAAGGAGGAAGAGGAGGAGGAGCAGCAGAGACTCTGGATTCTTAGATCCAAATGAAAACGGCAACAGTAGCAGCAGCAGGAAGTTTCTGCAAAGCTGGGAAACTCAATTCATAGCAGTAACTCACCAAAGCAAGTCAGGTTTTTTTTTGAGTCCTTTGAGTCACCGAGTCAGTCGCTCAAAGTGTGATCCATTTTGTTTTGGGGAAAAAGTCAAAAGTTTCAAAAGGAAAGTATTTAACTAATTTATTTATGTTTATTGGAGTATTTGTTTAAAGGTCAAAGGTTAAAGGCCAATTGTTTGCCACATGTGAGTAGGGCTTTGAGTGATTTGTTAGTTCGCAGCACAGCCTCATAGCAGGGGAGGGAAACTTGATACACCTGTAAAAAAGAAATAGCTGAGAATAGCAGCTGCACAACAGCGACCTGTCACCTGGTTGCCTTCTTTAGCAATTAGCATGCTAGCAGGTTGAAACAGATGAAGACTTGTGACTCACGGGTCCATTAAAAGCGTCCCCAACTCTTTTTGAATCTTCTACTACAGCAAGTACGACTGGAAATGCACAGTCACCGTGACGCAAGGTGCATGAAAGTTTATTTCCAGGAAGCTGCTGCTGCTGCTGCTGCTGCTGCTGCTGCTGCTGCGGAGCCGGCAGTCGCCGCTTTCCTTCCTCTAATGGAAGGGAGGACTTCAAACGTGACTAATTGTTATCTGTTTGTTTGTTAATGCGCCTCTTGTTTTGCCGCTGCTGGGAACAGATGTGCCTGATGAGCTCTGTGAAGTGGCGGGGATTTGCAGAGGGGACGAGTCTAATCAGCAGCTCAATTAGAAGTTGCCGGGTGCATCATCTGCGCGAGCTGCAGAGAGGGGTGCAAAAGAAAGCCCCAAGTTATTGATTCTTTTGCTTTTTTTTCGGGGAAAAAAAAACAACTGAATTGCCGTCCTCGCTGCATCTTGAGTTGTTCCATTTTTTTTCTTTTGCGAAGACGTGTGCCAAGCTTAACAAAACAAGGCCACCCGGTGGAATCGTTCGGTGACGCGGGCGGGTTATTTTTTTTTAACCTCGGCCTCGGGCTTGGGGGTCGATGGGGGACTAATAAATAAGCTGAGGGGAAGAGGGAGGAGGTCAGCATGTGTTGCGTTGCCGTGTGACGGCCTGGAAATGAGGATGGATGTGTTGTCGAGGGATGAAGGGAGCTGGCAGACTTCCTGACCTCTTATCTGACCACGTGTGGTGACGCCTGAAGACTCTGAAGCCCGCAGGCTGCTGTCGCGGCCCCCTCAGATAGTCCACTCAAAGTTTTTTTTAGATTTTTTTTTTCACAAGACGGGAGGAAAAAAATCTGTTTTTAATTGACCTTCATTGTCTGGCTAACCTCAAACTGCCTATTGGCTAATTCACTTCCGGTGATAAAAACACGACTATTTCAAAAAGATGCTTCCGTGAACTTGCTCAAAGAAAACAGAACCAAGGCTGACTTTACGCTCCGGTCTTGTTTTCTTTTTTCTTTTTTTTGATTGGCTGGGAGCGTCGCTGGCCTGGCAACAGGTCCTGGCTGGCAGGCAGCCGGAGTGCTCCGGGGTCCTGGAGGTTGCGTTAGAGCGGCGACGCGGCCTGGCAGCAGAGGACACAAAGTCCTCTGTCACGACTGCGGCTCGGAAAAATATTAACCTGCCGAGTGAGGAAACGCCAAATCCAACCCCTAAAAAAAAAATAAAAATCAAAAATCAAAAAGATTTTAGATTTATTTTTTTTTTACAGCAGGACGTAAACATTACTGATAAAGCAGTGTGTACATCAACATACAAAACATGATGATTCATCAGGTAGAGGTGCATAGTAAAAGACTGCTTGTGTTGTTGGGCAAATTGGATAATGGGGGCAAAGCAGTGCAACGGGTCTTTCGGAATATTGAATATTGAAAGCAGTACATGCAAAGTTGTGCATTTGTGTGCAAGTGACCAATTTCTAGCATTCATTGGAGTGTTTTCATGCTTTTAACGTGCACTCTAGGAATGAACTGACTGGATGGCATTTTAGTTTCTTTCTAAATGTTACAGGGACAATAATAATCCATTCTATTCGGTTTCCATTCTTGGCAGTCATTCACCCACTCACAGTATTGGCAGCTCTGAGGGTGCATTTTGCGGTTGTTCGGTTGTCAAAAACAAAAAACGCACCACTAGGGGGAGTTTTCACGGTCGAATCGAGGCACTTTTGAAGCTTGAGAACTGAATATACAGTGACATCCCTCAGTAATCCATTCATTCATTCATTTTCCATACCCGCTTAGTCCCGAGCTCAGGGTCACGGGGGTCTGCTGGAGCCAATCCCAGCTGTCATAGGGCGAAGGCAGGGTGGCACCCTGGACAAGTCGCCAGTTCATCGCAGGGCCACATAGACACAGACAACCATTCACACTCACATGCACACCTACGGACAATTTAGAGTGTTCAATTGACCTCACATGCATGTTTTTTGGACTGTGGGAGGAAGCCCGGAGAACCCGGAGAGAACCCACGCAGACACAGGGAGAACATGCAAACTCCACACAGAAAGGTCCCAGGTCCGGAATCGAACCCACGACCTTCTTGCTGTGAGGCAGCAGCGCTAACCACTGTGCCACAGTGTCGCCACCCCCTCAGTAATATAAAATAATATATATATATAATTTTACCAGAAACACTCCACAAGATTAGAAATGGAGCTCTGCTGAGTGAATTGAAATGATTTCTCCAGTTGAATACTAAAAGAATCCGTTGCGTCTTATCTCAGCCGCTCTTTAATACCTGAACTCGCTGCTACAAACACAGACACCGACCATTCGCACCCCTGCAGCACCTTCTTCCTCATCTTCTTCTTCTTCCTCCTCTTCCTCCGTTCCACCATCCCAGACTTTTCTCAGTTCTGCAACACCGACCCTGCAGTCTGACGTCCGAACTTTCCTGTAAAATGATGATTTATTTTATTGTTGCGTCGATCCCCCAAAGTGTCCACAATGCATTTTCTTCCTCCACGTTTGCATGCCATCGGAAGATTTAATTGGTCTGCCTGGTCTTCATTAGAGTTCCCTTATAATATGGAAGAAGTCATATTCTTTCCCCCACCAGCCCTCTGAGGATTTCTGGCTAAATTCACTTTCACTCCTCCATAAAAGCAATTTTCAGCACAAATTGTGTGCTCTCACTCGCTGTTCCCGCTCCTCGTCTCACGGGGTGAATATGAAAGAATGTAAGTGCTTTTACTTTTCCTCACTGTCTATTCACTTTTTTTTTCTTTTTTTTTTTTTTTACACTTTTCTCACAAATAAAAGTCTCAAGGCCTCCCAGAACTATAAATCATCGGGCCATGTGCTTGCACCGGCATCGCCATGGTGACCCGACGGTGGGATTCTGACTCAAAATTAGACTTTTTATTTTCATTTTTTTTTTTTTTTTTTTGTACGTGCGGTGCATCTTCTCCCCCTCCAGCTCCTATTTGATGGAGTAATGGAAAAGGCAAACTGAACCTCGGGAGAAGAGACCAAATCCAGATTTCTCTGATGAAAACCTGAGGTCTCGACCGGCTGTCGCACATCTAAATTACATTTTGCAGCAACACACTTCACAACACTTTTTTTTCTGCTTGCCTGTGCGTGCGTGCGTGCGCGTGTATGTGCACCGAATGCATAGAGGAGCCCTCTGTGCAGTCGAGATTTTGCAACTAGCAGCAAAAGACAGCAGTAGACGCGAGCTAATGTGCGGCTGTCCGAGCAGCGATGGATCCTGGGGGGATGTTGCGCAGATATGAAACTGGCAGCGTCCTCTCGGGCCACGTTTCCTTTAACACGGCGCTGTTGACACGCCGGATCACTCAGGATACGGGCGAATATTCAGGAGAAGCAGCGGGGATACACAGTACGTGACACGACCGAGATCTGCATCTGCTGCAGCAGCTTCATACTTCTCATAGAGCCTTTTTAATAAAAAAAAATAAATAAAAAATACACGTCACATATGACGCATGTCAACATCAGTGTGAAGTGACAGCTGCAAGGGAGCTTCGAACAGAGGGATAAAAATGATGCTTTCTGAGAGATTTGTACAGTTTCTCTGATAAATGAGTTGCTCAAGGCTGCTGCACTTCAGGCCAGGATGAAAAATAAAGATTGTGCGACCCTGAAAATAAATTATGAACTAAAAATGAAAGAAAATAGATTTTTCTTTTTGGAAAAAAACAAAACATGTGGGATCTTTACATTTTGAAATTGAAAAATTGTGAGCTATTTTATGAAAGAATTGGCGGCATAACTCACAAGGTTGAGTCCAGTCTGAAACAAATTTTGAAGGCAAAATCTTTTTGCAGGTGGCTGTAAACACAGGGCTAAATATGCTGAACTGAGCTGCTGAGCTGCAAAATGTAATGTGCAAAGCTGCTCCACTGGAGCCCAAGACAGGAAAATAAAGACTTGAAAGTGGATTTAATTAGGTGGCCATTAAGTTTATTCCACTAGGAAAAAAAAATCTCCAGAAAATGTCATTAATCTACTGACAAGGCCCTTGTAATATATAAAGAATGCTGATCTATATTTTTATGCTGCTGCGGTGAACTGAAAGGACTGACAGTTAAAGTGTGGAGCCGCTGGTTAAGAACATTAGTTTGACGTGTGTCAGGCGGAGACGCTCAGCGGCACCACATACGGTAATTATGGAGGTAGAAAAGGTTATGATAGCGTCTGCAGGAATGGGGACGGTGGCCCTCGCTTGTGTGGTCACACTGTAAATCAACCTGTCATGACCAGAGTATGGGGCTGGGCTAACTTCCTGTGGAGCTGAGCTAGCTTCCTGTAAAACTGAGCTAACTTTCTGTGGAGCTGAGCTAGCTTCCCGTAAAGCTGAGCTAACTTCCTGTCGAGCTGAGCTAGCTCCCTGTGAAAGTGAGCTAGCTTCCTGTGGAGATAAGCTAACTCCCTGTGAAAGTGAGCTAGCGGTCTGTTGGGGCCCCCCTCGATGTGTTAAACTCCGCCTCCTGCTGTGTGTCTGTTCAGAACCACACCTGTGAGTTCCAGCCAGTGTCAACGCCCACTAACAGGCTGTGAAACCGCATTAAAAGTTTCCTCGTCGATCCGATTATACAAAAAAAAGAAGAAATAAAATTCTGACAATGTTTCTCACAATCACAGCAAGTTCTCTTGCGCAATATTTTGCGTCCATGATGTTCAAAGGCCGACTCTCGGTCTTCTCTCTTTCTCTCTCTTTCTTTCTTTTTTTGGGGAGGATCTGCGGCTAACGCGAAGCGACAGCGAACGTCAGTCTGGCGGCTCTTTGTCACAGACGTCGAGTTGGGAAAAACCTTTCATGTTTTAAATGCGGCTGCGAGGATTACATGCTCTTTAACGGGATGAGCAAACGTGCACGAGAGGGATCAATTTAAGAAAAAAAGAGAAAAAAGATGAGGGGTGGGGGGGAAGCACAAAGTCACCCGGCACCAGAAAAAGAAAGAAGTCTCACAAGTTTCTTGGCAAAGCTCCTATTAAATAATAATAATAGTAATAATAATAATAATGATGATGATGATGATGATGATAGTTATGTCGTTTTGATGTTCAGCAGCCGTTTCTTCCACACAGGAAGATGTATGGACTCGCCTGTCGTGAAATCAAAAATATGAAAATAAACCTGAGGATGATGTGCTGATGCGAAGCGGCCGGCCAGCCGGTGCTCGACACGTCCTGGGGGATAATTGCATTTTTAGGCAAACATCCTTTGGTCCAGTTTTCAAACGTTCGTCCCTGCACGCCGCCTCTTTGATCCGTCGCCGCGATCCTGGTGCGAGCCGACGGGTGGGCACGCCGCTTTTTTTGGGGGTTGCGCACACGTGACTTTCACGCGACTTAAGCCCCCCATCACGCACCCCCCACCATCACGCACCCCCCACCATCGCTGTCGCCGCCACACACCCCGGCTATCTGATGCGCCTGTCGTACCTAATCTAATTCAAGCTACGGCCTCATTAACTGGAGGCAAACACGTTGGCCTACCGATAAAAAGGTGGTAATCCTATTTGGGAAAATGACAGAATACTTATTTTGATATGTGTGTGTTAATAATATTATTTGTTTGTTTTTTTTCTTTCTGCTTTCTTCGCTCTGGTTTCACCAAAGTGTCTGGTGGTAATTTTGTTTTTTGTTTTTTTTTTTAAAAACACCTGCTTTGAGAACGGAGATCAGTCGCTGGTGGAGGGGGGGGGGGATTACAAAAAAAAAAAAAAAAACACCCAACAGAAGCCTTCAAGGGCTGCCGATCACAGGCAAAGTCAAATATTTGGGTTTGGAACGGCGGGGAGGCGCACAGAAGAAATCTTTTCATCCCGCCTCAGCCGCCAGATGAAGAATTCTGCAGCTGTCAGAATTTTTGGGGGGGAGCGGGGGGAGGCGGTATACACACACACACACACACACATACACAGCATCAGAAACTGATTTTAATATCCTTCAGTTGTGCTCATGGTTGATGTCGGTGGATGGAAATATTGGGGAATTTTAAAGGCCTGTAAAGATGTTCAATTTGTGCCCGACTCCTTTTTCATCTCTGCTCAGACTGTTGGTGTCCTGCCAATCTCCCGCTAGATACTCCCCGCCCCCCCCTAAAAAAAGAAAAGAAAAAATATGGTTTCAGCAAATTTTATTTTGTCTTCGACAATGATATTGTTAGAGTGTCGGCCTGGGGCTTAGAAAGAGAAACAAATAGAAAACTACGAGATGATTTATTTGGCCTTCATGATGACAAATTGAGAATTTTTTTTTTTTTTTTTTTTTTTTTGGTGGCTGCTGGTCGTTAAGCCGGAAGGATTGTGTGCTGTTTACTGCTGTCTCCAATTTTCAACAGTCAACGACGGCGGCAGCAGCACGTTAGATGGATTAGCCTTTATTTTCTCTCTTCAGCTGTTCAAGTGGATCAAGTCAAATACAAAACGCCGCTCCTGACTTATTCCTGTAAACCTCTTTGTCCTCCAGCAAATCTTCACAATGCAAATGAAAAACTTGAGGCGGGCTGAGGTGTAAACTCTGACTCCACTCAGTGGTGATACTGGGATACACAGAGAGTATCAGTCGCTGCGTTTCCATTATCCCAAGAATTGTGCAAAACCTAAATATCATAATAAAAAACTTGTAATGAAAACGCCTAAACTGTCATGAAAACACTTTTTTCTTTGCATTTACGTATCGTCGGACAAGACGTGCAGCATCAATTGATCAGTTCATTTCAAGTGAAAATGCCCTGTTATGTTTGGACAGAGGAGGAAACTTTTTTTTTTACATGTAATCAAAGAGAGAAATATAACAACCGTTCTTCACGGCAAACAAACGTGAACAAACAAAAGCAAACTCTTCGTAATTCTTGCGGGACAAGTATCGCTTTTATTTTAAGAAAAACTGTCATTGAAAGGCAGCTTCTGTATCAGGTTTTTTGGTTTGCACGGCGAAATTAAAAAGTCAAAGTCTCCTCTGTTGGAGCTGGCAGACGGTGATTGGAGGGCTTGTTTCTGTAACCAAAGAATGCTCACCAGGAAGAACTTGAGAGGACAGTTGTTGGTCCCATTTCCAAATTTACAGCCGAATGGATGGTGCCAGCGCACCGTTTACAAGGGCGTTTCATCTCTTCCTCTTTTTCTTTTTTTTTTTTTAACTTGACAAGATTGAGTCTTTGCCAAAAGAGCACTTTGGGGGGATGTTTTGATGAAGGTGTGCGTGGTTTATTTCTGCAGGAAGCGGAGCTCTAATTACAGGAGCTTAAAGCCAGAATGCTAAATGCTAGTAGCACTTAGAGGGCGCCGGCTGATCAGCAGTGCGAACCCCCGCCGGAGGGAATCCCGTTTCAGCCGGTTCGGCCGTCCGCCGGCAAGGTTCGGCTTGGAGGGGAAAAAAGACAAGAAAAAACAAGAAAAGAGGAAAAAAAGAAAAATCCCAGATAATTGGCTTCTTTTTTTGTTGCCTGCTGTCATCGCGTCGCTCCTGTGTTCCAGATATCTGCCACCGGGGGGCAGGGGGTCGGAGAGATGAGAGGGGCCGGCCTCTGCTTCTCAGGCTGCGGGAAGCTATCGGCTATCTAGCGGCTGTTTATCTGCACCCACCCCCCGCCCCCTCCCCCAACCTCCAGCAGATGACAGGGAACGTGCGGAGGCTGAAGTCGGGGCGATCGCTGAGCGCCGTCCTTGGAAACGGGCGGGCGGACAGGCAGGCAGGCAGGCAGGCAGGCAGGCAGGCAGGGAGTCAGACAGATGCCCTCAGCTTACCACAGATCATTTATGCATGAGGAAGATGGAGATGGGAAGTATCGCGTTCCGCCGGAGAGAAAAGGTCAGAGCCAGTGAAGTCTGCGCAGGGGGGAAAGACGGTGGGAGCGAGATAAGCAGAAGAGAGAGAGGGATGGCGGAGGAAAAGCGGGCGGAATATGAAAGTTTGCCGTGTGTGTGTGTGTGTGTGTGTGTGTGTGTGTGTTCGGTGGGGGGTGGGGGTCGTTTGCAGCGCTGCTGCGTTGGAAGCAGTCGTGTCTTTCATTTACAACCAAGCAGCAGTGCCTCACACACAAACCAAACTCACGTCACAAAGCTCATGCCAAATCATGCCAGAGGATTTTTCTTTTTTGCTGTTTAGTGCAGTACATTTCTTTGCTTTCTTTTTTTTTTTTTTTGCAAACGTGTGCATTTCTATCGATTTGTTAACAGTTTGTCGGAAGAGGAGGGAAAAAATAAATGTTGCATTGCTTGGATAACAGGAGCTACTTGGTCAGCAGGACCCAAAGTGCATCAGTGGAGCTTTTAGCAGTAATTTGCTTGCAGTGGAGTTGCTGTATGAATGCAGGAGGAGTTCTTAACGAGGACTCATGCTTTTCTTTAGAGTTCTGGGAGAAGCAGATTTTTTTTTCTTTTTAAAAAAAAAAAAAAAAAAAACCTTCTACCAAGTGTTTCCCAGGGGGCGCAGAACACCTTGAACATGCTGTCAGTAAAAAGTGCTCGCAAATGATAAAAGAAAAAAAAAAACACAAGAAAATAAGCCACGTTAAACATTGCTTGTGTTTTTGTTTTTGCCTTTCTGCACTTTCAGTCAGAAGATTGAGAAGAAGCCAAGAAAGGATCTGCAATAAAATTAGATTGGATTAGTTCTGCTCAAAAGTGTCATCACCAGCAAATGGCTTGAAAATTAATAAATAACTGAAAAATCGGGAGTGTCCCTTAAATGTTGCACCCTCGCATCACGCTAAGCTCCGCCCCTCTCCCGCCACCAGGAGATGAAGAACAAAACGCACAGCATCCATTATTAAACTTTAACGATTTTGCTCGCTTAATTCTTTTTCAGACTTTGTAGGGTTTTTTTTCTTTCTTTTTTTTTTTTTACTTTTTGTTTGCATGCTGCTGCCGAGTCTCTTGCCAATTGGTCACGTGCGAGGGCGACGTGCGCTTTCCACCCTGGACGGCGGAATCTGCTCTGCTGAAGCGTGGCGGCCGTGTTGGAGGAAGGGGGGAAAAAAAGGGAGGTGGGGGGGCGGCTGTTGTGGCTGGGAGGTCGGGATGTTGTGGCTGGATGTGCCTGAGAGTCGGCGGGGGGGCCGCCGCCCGCGCCTATCAAGGTATCGGGTGAGGGAGGAGGGAGGGGAGGGGAGAGGGGAGGCGAGGGGTGGGGGGAGAGTGGCGGCGCTGCGGGAGGACACGTTTGCTCCACGTTGCCCTTGTGTTATATGTGCTTGACCTACTTCAGCAGCGGAGGATGGTGGTGGTGGGGGGGTGTGGGGTGGGAGGGGCCAAATCACAGGCTGACAGTCGTCCCCCTGGTGAGTGGGCTTGGCAGTGTGTGTGTGGGTGTGTGTGTGTGTGTGTGTGTGTGTGTGTGTGTGTGACAGAGAGAGAGAGAGAGAGAGATGCCCCCTAATGCACTCTCCGCCCCTCCCTGTAAAAACACACTCACACTAAACAAACACACGCCCAGGCGGCCCCCCAAACCCCCCCACCCTCCCGAAATCCCACCGAGTGCTTCTGCCTCTTTACACACGGCCCATTAACAGGTGTGACGACGCCTTGCATTCAATTGTGGGTCCGAGCGCAGTGCAGCCGGGCTTCAGCTGCTTCGGGTTCGGAGGCTCCGAGTCGAAGCCGGCAGGACCTCCTCCTGGTCGCCGTTGGTGGGTTTCTTTTTTGTTTTGTTTTGTTTTTCCGCTTCACTTGAGACCGCTGACAGCGCTCGCTATTATCCTCGCTACTTGTGACACAGAAACAAAAGACTTGACCGGCTGCCAGTTTCCATCTTGTTTTTTTTTCCCGTCCTTCCTCCTCCACTCCCTGCCTCTTTTCTCTTTCTTTATTGCAGGGTTTTTTTTTATTATTACACTTTACATCTCTGTCTCGTTTTGCCCCCTCTGGTCATCGCCATTCGTTTAAAACGAGTAAACAGAGATTTTTTTTTTTATTGTCCTTGTCAAATAAAAGTGTCCGATTTGGTGGGACGTCGTTGCCGTGAACTCTCATTCGCTCTCATTCGCCGAGTGCGTCTGGTCGAGCGAGGCTGCGATCGATCGCTTGTCGAGGTGTAGCCGTATCGGAGCTCCAAGGTGAAAGAGAACCCGATCGGCTCGGTGCAGAGGGGGGCCCGGCCGAGATGTCGGTGAGCCTCTTGGAAACCTGCAACACCAGAATAGAAGAAGTGGAAAATGGAGCCCAGACGACTCGTTTTGTTCCCGTTTTGAGCAAAAGCTGGGATGCGGCTGTGCCAAATCCAGGTATTTTAGGCAGGACCGAGCAGCAAATACACGGACGACTGCTGCTGCAAACATGAGCTAGCAGCCAATCGCAACGCTGCTGCTGCTGCTGCTGCTGCTGCTGCTGCTGCCCCCGCCATGTCGCTTCACACTTCCCCCTGAATGCTTACAAAGCTCTTTTCACTTTGCTTGAGCCCATTGGGAGGAAGGTGTGGCTCACAACAGCTACTGTGAGGCGCTAGATTTTAACCCCCCAGTGATCTCGCGAGGTCACCCCCACCTGACATTGCCGTGAAAGTTAAATAATGGGCAGCTTTGCGAGAGTCACCCTGACAACATGATGGTCAGGTCTGCGGGTTTGGTGGGCGGAGCTTGAGGAATTATTTTCCCGTTGTACCGAAACGCACACATGCAGGTAAATGATTTTGAATGCTGTTGGCTTTTAATCTGTATTCCCGTAATATTCCAGTTATCCACCACTTTCCAAAATTCCTCCTCCGGTAGCCGTCGGCGCCGTCCTGTGACATTGCGTAGCTTCACGTAGCCTCTCGCGTTCGCACCAAACGACTTGCTAGGCGAAAATGATTCTATTAGAAACAGTTAATTTCATAAGGGAAATCCTCACTGGGTGGCAGACTGCAGTATTCCTAACATATCGCGGCCCCATCACGGCCCGGCACCATTTGCACACTCAGTAAAGAATTAGCATGTTTGTGGAGCGGCGGCGGCGCGATTGTGTAACGGCATTAAGATTTTAACAGCATTACAGCCACATCCAGCGCTTAAGCTGTCGCTTTCAAAGCGCCGTGCTAAATTTCTGGTTAAGGGGATAGAATTTTTTTTTTTTTTAATACACAGCGTGTGAGAGTGTCTGCTGTGTTGTATGCATGTGTGAGTTCGCCTGTGTGTGTGTGTGTGTGTGTGTGTGTGTGTGCCATGTCACAACCCTCAGGGCCAGATATGAAGTCGTGTCTATTAGCCGCCTTTTGCAGGCAGCTCTTTTTTATTATCATGCATCATTACGGTTGCACGAGTGTGTGTGTGCGTGTCTTTGTGTTTGCATGCACGCTCATCTGTGTGTGTGTGTGTGTGTGTGTGCGTGCTCGCTCGCCCTATAATATATCACATCCCGCTCCCTCTCTGCTAATCCCGAGGCTAAGATTTACGAGCCTGCATTACATCTGCCCCGTCATATTATTTCATCCATCACACGCGCACGCACACGCACGCGCGCTCACTGGCAGATACTTGCGCGCACGTGTGTGCGTTTGTGCGGCAGCAGCCTCGCAGACCTGCGGCCACACGTGTTTGGCGACGGCAAATCCACACCAACTCTCGTCCCAATCCGAGGATGTAAAGACGTGGATGTTGGCGGAACGCAAGCAAGAGGAGCTTCTTTTCTTTCCTTTTATGCTTTTCTCACCTCACTGTTTGACTGACAAGATGGCAAGAGTGAGAGAGAGAGAGGAATAAATGTGATTTGCCAATACTCTGTGTGTGTGTGTGTGTGTGTGTGTGTGTGTGTGTGTGTGTGTGTGTGTGTGTGTGTGTGTGTGTGTGTGTGTGTGTGTGTGTGTGTGTGTGTGTGTGTCTCGGGGGGATGAACAGGCAGCAGCAGACATGGAGAAGAGCCGCAGCTCTGGGGACGCTGTCTCACACATCCTGACACACTTCCAGTCTGCAGTGTCCTTCAGATAAAGTGCTGCCAGGGATGTGTCGCATGTGCGAATTGTGTGAATTGTGTGTGTGTGTGGGTTGTACAAACCTCCCCGCCACCACCGCCACCACCATGTCGCACTTGAATCCACGGAATAACCAGTAATCACCAGCACTTCCTGACGGTGAGATCATCCGCAGCTGTCGCAGCTTCTGCGCCGCCTGCCTTCCTTCCTGCGTTTTAAAGAACAAGGGGGGAAAAATGAAAATCATTTGTAAATACGTCGCGGCGGTTGTTCGTGGCCCCGCTTCACGACGTGTGAGCGAACGATGCGAAATGTTTTGCGTCTTTTTCACAATTTAAATCAGAACGACGACTAACATGGAAACATTTTGTGTAGTATTTCATTGAGGCTCCTTTTTAATTCAGTAAACAAGATTACCACAGTAACTCATAGTAATACTAATACTGCTATAACGAGATTACTTCAGCGTAGTTAGCTTACTCTCTCCTCTGCTGCTCTCTCTCACAGGGTCGTTAATCAGATTTATTCTCTTTTCCAAGACATTTTCTCGTCTGGTTCACAATTTATTTTCAGTTCCAAATTGTGAAGGACCCAGATGTGGAACGTCTTTACATTAGCCCTCTGTTTGCATCCGCCAAAGACAATTAGCCGTGCTAATTTAAATAAACATGTACATTTTTCAAAATTTCAGAGGAGTTTTGAGAGACGTGCTCTCGTCAGTAAAATATGATAATTGTTGGCCTCCAACATGGAAAGGCGACATCTGGTGTGGATTTCTCTCCCCCTTCTCCTCCTGTTGTAATCACGACAAACAGTCCGTCCTCATCATACGCTCTTAATGAGACGGCCGCCGCCGTCCACTTGTATGTTTTGCATCCTGATCCTTTGGCCTTTTCCACCGGCGGCTGCCTGGCGAGGCTGCCCGCTGCCTCGGGGCCAATTAGGCGGCGGGGAGGCGTCGCGTCGAGCCGCCGGGCACAGCGAGGGGGCCAGGGTCGGGGGGGACGGTCGGGTGGTCGGGTGACACCCTCTGTGCGGGCGTCGAGGGGTGACGTGTGACAAGCGAGTGGCGGGCGGTGCCAGTTGTGTGCTAAAAGGTGGTGGAAGAGGCGGGGGGAGGGGAGGGGGGTGGTCATTACGGGCGGAAACTGAGCGAGGCCGCTTTAAAAACTGCACTTAAGTGTGTGTTTGTGCGTGTGTGTGTGTGCTGCAGACAGTGGGCGGGCAGGCAGCCACTGAGCGTGACACATATTAATATTGACACCTGTCATTGAGGCCGTGGAGCAGAAAGACAGGAGGAAAAAAAGACCAAGGTGGAGTTAATTGGCTTTTTCTCTCTTTTTCTGAGGCTGTTTTTTTTTCTTTACCTCTCTTGTCTCTCCCGCCGACTCGATGCCTCCTCCTCCTCCTCCTCCTCCTCCACTACCTCATCCTCCTCCACCGCCGCCTCCTCCTCCACGTCACGCCGCGCCGTAAATTAGTCTCGGGTGGTGACATGGTGCTCGCTGGGTAATTTGGACAATGGGCCGTTTGACAGCTCACCCATCACGGCTACAGCGCCCCGGGGAGCCGCGACTCCTCCTGAGCCGTTCTCTCCCCGTCTCTCTGCCTCTCTGCCTCCCTCCTCCTCCTCCTCCTCCTCCTCCTCCAGCCCGGAGTGGCTCTCTAAGTAGCAGCATCATTCTCCAATCAGCCACCACGGCGGCGAGCGTGAAGAAGAAGAAGAAGAAGCGGGAGAAACAGACGTGCGGCGCACGGATGATAAAATAATAATAGATCCCCAAATGAAAATATGTGGATGAAAGATTTAATCTCACGCATGGAGGATCTTTAAATGAATAGCCAATTAAAAAGGCAGAATTACGCAGGCAAGAGAAAAAAAAAGGGGGGAGGGGCCGCCGTTCCAACGTGAAATATTTCAAACAAACTGAAAGTTAATTGTCTGCGGCCGTGACCGGCGGCGGCGGCGGCGGCGGCGGCTTCATCGTCGCTCCGAGAGTCGCGGCAGGGCCAGAGATGCGTTCGCTGACCGGCGATTGAAGTGCCCACAAGGTAGCGCCGTGTAACGCAACGCAGTTCACAACAACACGAGCACAAAGTTAACGAGCAGAGGAGGAACTGAGCCACAAAGCAGGTGTCGGATGTGAGCGATGTGATTGGTCAAGCAAGATCATTTCAAACTTTTGCAGTATTTAATGGAATATTTAATAAAAAAGGAGGACGGTAGATTTTTTTTTTTTTGCAATGATGATGATGACGATGTCAGGCTTCGACCTTGCCCCCCCCCCGAGCTGACTGCACAGACCGACAGTGGCCAAGGCCGTAGCGTGGTACTGGCAACCACCAGCTGCCGGGTGCCAGAGTGCAGCCGGACAGGAGGTTGAAGGTCAGAGAAGGTCGTCGTCGTAAACACCTCGGCTCATAACGACGTGGCAGGAAGAGAGAGAACGCAGATGACGTAACTTCACAGCTCCACGTTGAGCAGCTTGTGCGAAAGAAAGAAAAAGAAAGAGCAGGTCTCAGGGCGCCAGGCGAGGCTGCAGCCGCCGCTAACAAAACGGCACAGAAATCTGATGTGACATTGAGTCACGTGCTGCAGTTGGCGGCGCCGTGCTTGTGTCGCATCGCTGGGACGCTGCTGGCAGTTCAGTCCGGGTGACGTCGAACCCTCGGCTAAAGTTTCTCCTCGATGACTGACCGACCCTGGCCCTTGAAAGCCACCTGACTCTGAACTTCATAGAATCTGTGCTTGTTTATCTTCTCATTTTTCTCCCCCTCCCCTCCACCGTAGTTGGTGCGACAGCAGGATTCCCCCCCCCCCCCGAGATGAAATACGAGCGGAGAGAGTGGAAGTGGAGGAGAGGGTGGTGGGGTGGGGTGGGGTGGGAGTGTGTGTGTGGGGGGGGGCAAAGTTGGGGAAGGCCAAGCCGGAGTCAATGGGGACCCCAGCCCCCCTCACCCCCCCCCCCCCCCCCCCAAACACACACACACACACACCAGTCTGATCAATAATCGCCTGCGTTCTATGGGACCCTACGGACGGACGGAATGCGCAGACGCATTTAGTGCACGTGAAGCGTGCACGGCGCTCCGGCCTCGGCTGCGCTGCTAAATGATCCTGCTCTTAACATCGGCCTTTTGTTATCGATCGGAGGCGCTGGGCCGTGCGGAGCCAATAGTAACAAGTATCGGCCAAGAGGAGTCGTTAGCATTGATTAATGTTCACTCGATATTAACGTTGGAGTGGAGTGGGGGGGCGGGGCGGGCGGGGCGGGGGGGAAAAACTTGGCCTCGGAGCTGATTGACAGCCTATTTATCCCGCTTGAACTGACTCTGCGGCTGAGTGGATTATTATTCTGCTTGACCGACCCTCAAAAAGCACAGCTGAGTTAAAAAAAAAAAAAAAAAGGAAAAAAACACCTCCCTCACCACAGGGGGCAGCAACGCGCACGTCAAAAAGGCTGAGAGGATGGAGGGAGGGAGGGATGGATGGATGAGGGCTGATATTTTTTCCAATCGGGCCGGGAAGAAGGAGGAGGAAGATTTATCCTTGTTTCGCCGGCCAGATTAAAGGCAAACAGCGGCCTCGCAGACACGGAGCGTCGCGCCGGACAATAAATCTGCGTGAGCGGCGATAAACGGGAGAGGCAGGGCTTATCTGGCGCGGCGGTGTCAGAGCCTCGGCGGTGTCAGAGCCACCGCGCTATCGTCCCGGCCCGGCTCGTACAAAGGGGGAAAAATATGATATAAGAAATGTAGCTTTGCGGGAAGATGGGCAAATGATCCGCTGACGCTCAATAATGCTGGAGGCTTTTACTGACGTTAAGTGAGGGTTTATAGTTTGCGGGGCCGCTGTCATTTATTGAACACTTGAACGCCGGGCTGAAAGTTCATATTCCGAATTTTGGAAAGCTGATAAAGGGAGAGGAAAAAAATAAAACAAAAAAAACTAGCGCAGCAAAGTCCCCGTTTGAGAGTCAGTGAGAAACATCTACCAGTGGCTTAAGAAAGAAGAAAAAAAAAAAAATCGATGCACTGTTCTCAAGAATTGTGCGTTGATTGTGCAATGAGGCCTGCGGCTGTGCTGAAACGCAGCTGGACAACCGGGCGAAAGTCTCCTTTTAATGTAAAAATGATTCCAGCAGTCCTTGAATCATGCACCTTCCTCCAGGCGGCGTCTGCAACGCTTTGGTCTGCTGCACGCTGCATAAATCATTGCTGCGTTGCTATAGACACTTTTAAATATTGTTTGTTTTTGTTTGTGTTTTTTCCTCCCTTGCGCATGCATCCATCTGGAGACCATCTCTAGTTGCGTATACCGATAGCGTGTTTCTCACACACTTGAAGAAGCGCCGACGAGGCTTCGTGCTCCTCGCAGTTTCTCCTCCAGACTTCCAACGTTTTGCAGAGTTGTGGAAACACCTTGGCGTGAACGGCGCAATGCTTGATATTTATGTGTAGATTTGAGAGCTTTTTCTCACATCTGCGCCTCGGCTGCGGACTCCCACCCCCCCCCGGCGTAACGGACCAACTGCGGTTGTGTCTAACTCGTCCCCGTGACGGGTTTTTTTTTGTGCGTGCTCTGCCTTTAAATGCCTGTTTACGCTGAAATCCGTCCCGGTCTGGAGGTTGTTGGCCAATATCCAGAGCCTCATCTTCCAGATTAAAATGGAATTTGGCTCTTGTTTACACACGATGTCAATGTGTAAAATTGCCAGAGTGTTTATGGTCTGGAAGAAGCAGCGGGGGAGCGGGTGGGGTAGTAGAGCGGGAGGAGAAGGAGGAGGGGGAGGGGCTAAAACCCAGGACAGAGGCCCTGAACTCACCGTGCTGACCTGCTCTGGATGGAACCTGCAGAGGATTTTCAGTCTTTCAGTGACTTTGATGAATGATTATACTTAAATCAATTGAATGGGAGCGTTCTTGCAGGCCCCCTTGTGTCCAGAGTAGCAATTGCGTTCAGTTGCACGCCGAAAGCGGGTGAAAGTAGATAGCCGCAAACTGTTCCTGTGGCGAAAACGTGATTCCACCGCAATTTTTTGCGCACTCAACAAAGAAAACACTGTAGTAAACTGTGACTGTTGCATTTTAACTCGTACTCACCGCCGGATTGCCCTCTCACCGTTAGCCCGTCCCACACTGCGGGTAGGCGGTTGCTTTGTTGCCGTGATTGTTGTGCAGACTGGCTGTGAGTCATCCCAGTGTTTACCTCCGTGAGCCGCAGCCTGCTAATTCTGACCAATAGAGGAGAAGCTTCCAGAACGCACCTGGCCAATGAGAGATGTGAATTTGTCACATGACTTCCTACTAGAGTTAATTAGCGATGCATAAAATGTATTTCATTTTTTTTTTTAGCTGTTTGCTTCGCCGGTTGCTTGAGTCTTTGTCCCGGCCGCTGGTGGGTGTCGCACGTTGCTCCGTGTGTTTATGTAACGCCGAGGTTTCTTTTTTTAGCCGGGCCTGGCGTGCCGTTCGATTCGCTCGCTGCCTCTCAGGACTGGATGTACGTCCACGTTGCCGTTCAGTAATGCGGCTCCGCCCCCACAGCTGACGGACTCCCAAGATCTGCCTGCCTTCATGCCCACGTCCCATCAGTTCTTATTCATCGTTAATGTATAATAAGTAAGCTTTGTTTGCCCCTAGTTTCATTTTCATCCCTCTGCGTGTGATGAGTTCGATGGTTTGGACAAGTATTATTCTTCCATCAGCCTTGTTTTTTTTCTTTCTTCCTAAGGCCAACGTGCGGCTAATTTTACTTTGTGTCTTTCTTTCTCCGTAGCCTGCATGTGAAACTCATCTATTTTTCAATCGGGGGCCTAAAATATTCAAGACAGTTACAGTTGGAATTAGAAAAACTCACCCAATTACGGAGCAAAATACAATTTGAATATAAAAAAGCGCTGCGAGGAAATTTCCTCTTAAATTAATTTTTAATCGCTCAATACGGCGGCAATTTCTGATTAAAGCGCTGCAGCACAACGGCGAACAAGAGGGGGGAAAAAAGAAAATCCACGTTGTGTTTCATTGTTTCTGTTCCCAACAGAGAGTTGTACAAGTGGGGTCTCTTTCATACCACGCAGCAGCTAAGACGCTAATAAGTTGTTGTGCGGTTGCTTAGCGCTTAAGTTTGCGACCGTGGAGGCTTTGAACGGCGGCGATGGCGGTGAAACCTCGCAAACGGTTTTACGTCGACGTCGTCTGGTGGCGTGTGAATGAAAGGCAGCGGCAGAAGGAGCCCAGAGAGGAATAAAGGTATTTAAAACACCTGCGCGAGGCGCCGCAGCACTTTGTTCAGCGCCGAGACGAAGAGAGGAAGGAGGCGACGTGTCACATGGCGCACATGTTTTTGGGCTTTATTTTGGCGGAGGCGAGAATCAGCTGCTGCAATTTTAAATTAATTCTCTCGTTGGCAGTTGATGAATCGGGATTTCTGCGGGATTTCTGCACATTTAATGCTCGCTTGTGTGTTTGTGTGTGTGTGTTTTATGGTGTGTGTGTGTGTGTGTGTGTGTGTGTGTGTGTGTGTGTGTGTGTGTGTGTGTGTGTGAGCAGGCAATGCTTTCATGACTGCTTCAGATCTCACTCACTCACTCGCTCGCTCGCTACCTCACAGTTCGACAGAGCGACGCAACCAGGAGAGAGAGATGGAGAGAGAGAGATGGAGAGAGAGAGATGGAGAGAGAGAGAGAGAGAGAGAGAGAGCTCCAGATGGAGAGATAATGGGAGTGGAGGAGGGCGAAGGAGGGCTAACGCGCTCTTTAATGAGTTTCCTTGGCTTTTTTTTTTTTTTTTTTTGGTTGCTACTAGTTTCTGGGTCAGGGTCCCCCACTGGCTGGATGTTAGGATGATGTGGGCGGACTGACAGAGCGGGCGTGGCGGAGCGAGCGAGCTCACCTGGAGCTGCAGAACCTGCAGCTGTAACGCGGAGAACTGAAGACCACCGACCAGCAGCCGCCCTGCTGGCCTGGTGTCTGTGCAGGCTGATGGAAGGAGGCTGATGATGTCACCGCTGTGGAAGGGTTAGAGCAGGGGTGGGCAAACCTTTTGACCAGTGGGTTCTAAAATGTGACAGAAGGGCCTGATGTTGATCTATTCGTGCATTGTCAGATTTAATAGAATCCGACTGATTTAGTTCCTATGACTGAGAACACCTGCCTGCCTGCGGTGGTTCCCCTCGTCGCAGCCGGCAGGTTGTGGGTTCGATTCCCGCCTACTGGTCTCCTCCCCCGTGGGGTTTGCTTGTCCAGGACAGAGGCTCGCAGCCACTGGCCATCTGAAGCAGCTTTTCCTCGATGTCTCACACGCATGACATATGACACCCCCCCCCCCCCCCCGCACCCCTCCTCCTCCCACCCAATGCCCCCACCTGTCCCCCCCCTCCCTCCTCTGATTTCCGGCCCGACCGCCGCTGCCCCCCTTTCATTTCCTTGCAATAAAGCTCAATCTCTGACAGTTTGGGAGGGGAGATAACATTAGAGCGCCGACCCCGCCGCCGTGCCCAGATATCCGCTGAGCCGAGGCCTCGTGCGCTCACTCGCTCACTCGCTCGCCCGCTTGCCGGCCGGCCGCCGCTTCCCAGGCATCCGGCGGGCCGACCTCCGTCAGACAGCGAGGCACCGGCGTTGCCGCGCCGGACGACCAAGATCGGAAGACACGGAAGAATTACTGATGGTGCCGATAAAGTCTTTTGTCATCCCGACATAGCCGCCCCCCCACTACCCCCCCGCTCCTGGTTTCTGTCCGTCAGCGCCGTCTCCATTTCCGCATCTCAATCCGTACACTGCCCCCCCACCACCACCTTCTCCATTACTCACCCCCCCCACCCCCCTCCCACCCCACTCTTTCGTCGAGCTCGTGAATAATTGATGCGTGCCGATCCGACGGTAAGAATAGATCTGCTCCTCTTTACTGGAGGTGACAAACCCCGAGGTTGGAGAGGAGGACGGCGATGAGGCCACCTGATCTTCCTCCTCCTCCTCCTCCTCTTCCTCCTCCTCCTTCTCCACCCGATCTTCCTCCTCTTCCTGCTCCACCTAATCTTCCTCCTCTTCCTCTACCTCCACCTGATCTTCCTCCTCTTCCTCTACCTCTGCCTCCACCACCTGATCTTCCTCCTCCTCTTCGTCTTCCTCCTCCTCCACCTGATCTTCCTCCTCCTCCGTCTTCAAAGAGTTGGAAAGTTAGCCGGCGTGCTTGCTCGTAGCGCTCGCTTTGTCGGCGCATGCTTCTCCTTCCTGTTTGTGTGTGTGTGTGTGTGTGTGTGTGTGTGTGTGTGTGTCTGTGTGTGTGTGTGTCTGTGTGTGTGTGCATGCGATTTAAGACAGGGAGATGAAAGGGAGTTGTAATTACAGGGAAGCGTATCTGTCTTGTGCAGAAGTATCCGAGGAATGGCACAAAACTGGGCCAAAAGCCTGAGGTCATTAGATGTGCTGTGTGTGTGTGTGTGTGTGTGTGTGTGTGTGTGTGTGTGTGTGCGTGCGTGTGTGCGTGCTTGTGTCTCTAAGCTTGTGTGTGTGTGTGATGGAGGAAAGAGGGACAAAAGTGCAGTGAAAGAGGCAGAAAATGGAAGAGATCGGCTTATAACTCGGCATCCTGGGAGTCAACCTCTGAACTTCCACGGGTGGCTCTGCCCCCCAGTCCTCCCCTCCACCCCCCACCCTTTCTGCGCTTTTCTCAGCAGTAGCTGCTCGCGGTCGGAGGGGGGGGGGGCACTGGAGGGGCCACTCTGTAAATCCACGCGGCCCTTTATTGCCTGTCCGGGAGAAATCCCAGAATTTCCTGCACGCTCTAAAATACACTTGTGTAAACATTCCGAAATATCAAATGATAGGGGGCGCCGAGCGCCACGGGTAATCCTGTGCGGATTTGCGGTTGGAATACACTGTCCCTCTGGTTGGGTTTCCATGACACGTCAAAGGAATTTTGAGCAAACTGTCTCAGGCTTTGCCTCGAGGGTCAAGAAAAGGAAAAATAAAGAAAATGCCACTGTTGTGTTTGGTTGAACAACAACAACGAAACCGTTGGGAACATTGTAACGTCGTAATCCGCCGTCGTTGATGTTGCTAACAGGGAGGCGGGGCTATGATGTCACGATTTTAGAGACGTGTCAAAAATTTTGCAATGTTCAGGCTCCCAAAACTGTTTTGTTAAAAACAACATCTTCAATCCGCACCTCCTCTCACTGTCCCCTCTGTCTCACCCCCTCCCCCCCCCGCCCTCCCTCCTCCAGTCGACGACGACTTCATCGGCCTGGGCGACCTGCCGGAGACCTTCCCCTCGGACCCCCCGGAGCCGCTGCCGGTCTTCCTGATGGAGCCGGAGGAGGCCTACATCGTCAAGAACAAGCCGGTCAACCTGTACTGCAAGGCCACGCCGGCCACGCAGATCTACTTCAAGTGCAACAGCGAGTGGGTCCACCAGAAGGAGCACACGGTGGAGGAGCGCGTGGACGAGAACTCCGGTCAGTCGACTGTTTTGACTGTTTTAACAGAAACTGTTTTTGCTTTGGCAGATTTGTTTACCGCTTAACCGACTTCTTCGCCAACTCCACCTGCTTTCTTGTAAAATCTCATCAATGTGGGCCATTAAAACTCAAATGCATCACTTAGCCCGCTGTTTGTTGCCAGCTACCGAAGCATTCACAATTTTGAAGATGGACAAAAAAAACAGAAAAGTTTGGATTTTGTGTGTAGTGGAGTCAAGCACACATTGCTAGTGTTGTGGTTGTCGCCAACCTGGGAGCGCCTTCAATGAGGCAGTGGCGCCCTTTCTGACATCACAAAGGGCAAATTGGCGGCACCGTCTGCTTTAGTGCGCGACGTCTGCAGAAAACAGAAGAAGAAATGGACCGGCTCCTTTTGTTTTGTTGTTTGCAGACTGTTGCGACAGCTTGTTGAGAGAAAACACACGGAGGAATACACAGGGAAAAAAATAAAACACGCACACGAAGCTCAACCTCGATTCAAGCCAGCAGCCTCTGTGTGCTTGAAGAGGATCTCCAGGGACCCTATTTTTGGGGATGGGACATGTTTAGCGTCAACATATTTTGCAAATGCTCCTGAAGAGCACACACACTTAAACACACACACACACACACAGACACACACTCAAAGCTGCAAGCTCGCTGTGCACGAGATCATTGGCCCAATAGAAACTGATGAAGAGCTGGAGTGGCAGCAGAAGAGCCTCCAATCAGGCCTTTCTCTCTACGCCGAGGATGTTCGCTTTTGTGCGCGCAGGTGCGCGTTTTGGCCCGAGAGGCTCGGAGGAAGTGAGCGCAGCCGGAGCTCCAGCGGGGGCTGTTTGTCCCCCCGCCCCCTCCCCCCTTCCCTCTTCCCGCCCCGGAGGCCGACGCTGATTGGCTGCATTTCAGCCGCTGTATCGGAAATTGAGTTCTCTCTGTCGCCCACAGGTAGCAATCACGCCGCGTTTAGCCTTTTCATCCCGCTGTTTTTGCAACACACACACACACACACACACACACACACACACAGACGCGCACACACGCAGAGACACGCGAGTACCCACGAGTGGCGGCGGCTCCTCCGCTTCAACGCAAACGCTTCATAAAAGACTGGCATTGTACGCCGGGGCAGACCGCTGAACACTATCAAGAATCAAAATCAGACATAAAGAAATAAATAAACAGATAAATAAAAGAAAGAAAACAACCCGGCGCGCTGCCGGGATACAGATTCTAAAAGCGGCGCAGCAGCAGATATTATAAAAAAAAAGAAAGGAGAAGAAAAACATATTGAACAACAAACCTGAAGTCTTTTCATTTTTGACCCGCTGAGCTGCAGGGGGAATAGGCAGATGTGAGGATGCGTTTTATGGCTGCGATTTGTAAGAGGAAGAAGAAGAGGTTGGAGGTATCGCCGACTCTTTGCCCTTTTGTGTCAGGAGTTTTTTCTTGATTTTTCTCCTCCTTCTTCTTTTCTGTTTCGCTGAAAGCATCAACATGGAAAACAAGCCGCCCACGCCGCCGCTCTCCTCCGCCGCCGCCGCCGGCTGTTTATTTCTCCATATTCATTCATATATATACTTGTGCGAGCAGCCACACGAACCCCCCCCCCCCCCCCCCCCCCCCCACACACACACACACACACACACACACACACACAGGCTCCTTTCTCAACCTTCACATCGACAGAAACGCAGCGCCAATGGAAACTGACCGCCCGCTCAATGTCGCTGATTGCGTCGCCAGAGGAAATTGGATCCCTCCCACCACCGCCCGCAGCCTCCAGTCCCCCCACCCCAGTTTCTCCGTGTCCCTCCCCCCTCATCCGCCACCCAAATGGCAGGATGATAAGATCGGAGGAGGAGAACTCGTCAATCGCTCCTTCGGCCGAAACCTTTTCACACCGTGTCAAAATCACCAGCGGCCGGGGCCGTGTTTCCCCTCCACCTGCGTCATCTTTTTCTCTTTATTTTTTTCCCACTCAGGAATTCAATGACAAGGCGAGTTCTCCTCCCACGCAGCCGCGCATGGTTTTATGTAATGTGTTCCTACTTTTTAGAAAATGCTCTTTCCTTCACCGTCAAACTAAGGAAATTAATAAAACACGTAAAGCTTTATCACACTTGGACGCTCCTCCTCACATAAAAAGTTGCTCCATCCGTCCATCCTGAGGAGGATGGACAGATAAGAAAACATTTTTCTTTTGTGTTTCTTTTTCAACTGCGCCACTGTCTTGATGAAAACAAGCAGCTTTTATTTTTAATTTTTTTTGCAGCCTCTTTTGGTCACATGACTAAATGATCAGAGGATTCAGGCCTGACCCGCTCCATGGTCCATGACTCACACACACACACACACACACACACACACACACACAGAGCGTGTGGTCCGCGGTGCCACACGGGTGCGCGATACAATGGGAAACCATTTCAGTCCAATCCAGGACGATTTGCTCGGTGCGTCAGAGTGATTACAATCTTCGGAGGGGTAATTATTTCCCGCTCGTTTCTATGGAGCCGCCTGTTGCATGTGCAAAAATAATGAGCCGTTTGATTGCGTTTGATTGGCCTTCGATGCTGCAGGGACGGGGTGTCGCTCGCTTCAGCATCTCAAGGAGGATTTTTATATACATATATATATATATATATGTATATATATATATATATATATATATATATATATATATATATATATATATATATAGGGTTTTTTTTCAATTATTATTTTTTTTAGTCGTCGCCAGGCAACTTTCTCGTTGTGCGAATGTGCAAATTACGACGCGGTGACCCGAGACCCCTTCTGCATTTACAGCCCCCGCGTTACAGCTATTTCTGCACCTACATTTTTTTCAAACCCAAGACTCAGACAAAGAAACTTTGCGTGACTAACTATCCGACATACTGCAAACGGCATCCTTAGCCCTGTGTTTGCAGCCTCTTACATAAAAAAAAAAAAAAAAAAAATGCCTGGGTTTCCTGGTTAGCAACACGGTGTTTGTTCCATTTGATTTATATGGGACATTTAAAATAATGGGAACCAGTTTAAAATGAATCTGTATGTCCAGTTTTAGATTATTTAGATTGATGGATGGATTCCACAATAATATCAGTTCGGCCTCAGCTGTCACCTGAACGATGTTGAATCCAGGTTACAAACTGCTGCCAGCAAAATGAACATTGATTCCGGCAAATGAGCAGCAAATGAATTATAAGTGCCCCGTGTGTGTGTGTGTGTGTGTGTGTGTGTGTGCGCGCGCGCCTGTGCGCCTACTCAGGAGACAGCTTGTGACTCAGCCAGACGATCAGACAGAGGACAGAGGACTCTTCTGATCATCTGAGCCGATGATCTGAAGAGTCCCTGCGAGTCCCTCCGGCCGGCCGCCTTGATCTGATCGATCACCCGAGGCACCGGGCCGCTTCGCCCTCGCTCACTGTTAACGACCGCGTTAATAATGAATCACCCCCGATGAGGTGCCCCAGTTGGAACCCGGCTATTAACGGGAGCCATTCCAGAGTCTCTCCTGCCATCTGAAGAGGCCGTGCGGGAGCGAAGTGACTCCCGGCTCCTCCCCAGACGGGGAGTCACTGTTGCTCTTGTAAGGCGACGCAGTCCGGCAGCGGCCTGAGCAAACAGATGAAGTCACTGGATGACTTCATCAGCACGGCGCGGCTCAGACCTCTGATCTTCCGCCTCCGCCGGTGATCCCTCCCATGGCTTTCAAGTGCAGCGCGTCAGCGGAGAGTTTAATCCTGCGTCAGTTAAAAAAAAAAAAAAAAAAAACTCCCTATGAAGTCATGAATGAATCTTCTAGCGAGTCGTCAGCGCCACTCCGCATTCTCGCTTGAAAGTCTTTTTTTTCTTTTTTCCACCGTCCCCTAAAAATCGATATTTCATCCTTTCGCCGCTCTGCCGCCGACCTTTCCTGGACCACGTCACCGCTCTCCAGTTTCACCGCTGGAAAGAATTTTGAGCGGACGGATGAGTGAAGAAAATGTGCAAACCGTTGGATTTTCTCCTGTAATGTTGCACTTCATAGCCACTCAATTCGCTCAAAAAGCCGTCCAGAGTGCACAAGCGGCTCCTGGGAAGCTTCGTCTTCCTTCCTCCATCCAGACTGCAAATCATCACCGGCCATCACAGCCTTCAGTAGAGAGGAAAAAAAATTCCAGAACGTAGGAGGATGAGGGGAGAGAAAAATAAAGAATCTGGCACACGCTGTGTTTTTTTTTTTTAACACCCACGCAGAAAATACTCATTGATTTTTCCTGCAGGATTTGATTTTGACCTGCGCTGCTCTGCCTCTGATGTTCTCGCCCGCATCACGTCCATTTCTCCATCTCCTCGCTCAGGCACGCATCCCTGTCAGAAGAGCAATTTTGGCGTGCGGTGCACACGCTCACGCACGCATGTGCACACGCACGCACGCACGCACGTGCACAGCCCCTAACCTCAGCAACCCTGAAGCGCGGGCAACAGACTCGGCTGTTCCTCTGTCTTCCTGCCGGCACACCGTGTAAATTTTACATGAGCGCTAAGCTGGTGTGTGGGACGTGGCTGCGCGTGCGTGCCTGCGTGTCTGTGTGTGTGTGTGTGTGTGTGTGCGCGCGCCAGAACAGGCCCGCCTGTGTGAATGCACTGAACCTGAAGTAAAATGGCATGTTCATTTAAAAAACAACAACACAGACTCTCTTTGGATTTTCCAGACGCCCGATTGCGGCGCTTCAAAAACCTCCAGCCCTCGATCGCTTTCCACCCTCAGCCGTCGGAACGGAGAGTTAGCTAGTTAGCGTTCGTCAAGACGGAAACACCACCAGCGACCACTTTATTAGGCACGCCTCGCTAGTCCTGGACTAGTGAGCCTTTATTGATCCAGGATAAACCAGAAACTCGGGCGGCTGGTCCAACAATATTATTTTGTTTTGTTTGTTTTTAGTATTAACGTCTTATCTCGGCCACATTATGTTTTCAATTGACAAATATTACCGGAGCAAGCAAGCTGTACAATGAAATTAAAAATAGAGATGTAGCCACGGTTGTTGTTGTACCAGCAGGACAAACCGATCCAACCAATTAACTTGCATTTGGCTTTATGATTATGTTTGAGCTGCCACAACTGATACTCCATTGATTTTTCGTGTTGTGGGAGGGGGTGGTGAGGCTGAGGGAGAGGGAGAGGGTTGGGGGGCCTGATTGCCCGGGTTTGAGTCGCGGCGTTTCGCAGATTGTTCCACTTTATCTTCAGATTGAGTCGCTCGGCCGTGAGTCACCCTGCGAGGAGTTAGATTTTGGGGAGAGATTAGGCCGCCGCTGCTGACGAAGCGAACGCAGAGCCGCAGATGAGTCAGTCGGCGGTGACGCACTGCAGGAGGGATGATGTCACTGCGACAGCAGGAGCAACAACAACAACAACAACAACAACAAAAGGGGGTGGAGTAAACAATGTAGAAGGTGCAGCCAGGTTTGTAAGAACTGGACACCGGACTGGCAATATGGTCGCGATTTTTCCCAGTGGCTATTGGAGGTACTGCAGCAAAGAAATCCCATGGGCCCAAAAAAAGCATTTTTCCCATAAACCGCAATACAAAAATAAACGCCTTTAAAACAGCTGACAGGACAACCGTGACCTGAAACGCGATTCATAACAAATCTTTCTATTGTAGATTTTCCAGTTATGGTCTTTTAGTCAGTTTAGTTTTAGTTTTCCACGTAGCCGTGCTAGTTTTAAGTGGAAACAACACACATAGACATACATACGCACCGACGTAAGCAAAAGTGTGATTCAGCCTTAGGTGTCTGATGCGGTGCTTTTCTAATTATCATTATTTTATATTTCACTACTCTCACAACACTGCACGGGAGGCTCCCCCCTCTCTCAATCCATATGTGCGTGCACACGCTCGATCCTTCATGCGTGCATGCATATAATTCCTCCGTACTGGGTGAAGGGACGGCTGCGGGTTGAGGCATTTGTCTCGGGGATGATTTGTTTGTTTTGGGGGGGTTTGAGGCAGCCAGATGAGCAGTAATCAGCCCAGTTAGCAAATAGGATTGCGTTCGCCATGACGGCCCAGAATCCTCTCCTCGGGGTCCCTGGGCCCAAACAGCTCAACGCTGGGGCTCTGGGTTTAAGCCAGACCGACACACACACACACACACACACACACACACACACACACGGTCGCAGTTACCCAGAGTGGAAGTTGGCCATGTGACTGGAGGAAGTGGGGGGCTGGTTTGCTGCTAACTGCGCTAACAGATGCAGATAATATAAAAGGGATTTGGCAGCTCTGGTGTTGCCATCCAGATTTTTTCTATTATTTTTTTTTTAGCCCATTAGAAACCCGACCTGGACCGGGATCCATGCAGCCGACTTGCAGCCTTGTTTTCCTCCCTAATCTCAACTAAATTGTGCCAAAGTTAAAACAGACGTGGCAACCGAAGCCGGAGAGACTTTGATTGGCAAAAATCAAAATCAAATTTAAATTTTGACATCACATTATTTTTTAATTCAAACACTGAACTATTCATAAGCCGACTCGAGACTCGTGTTGCACTTTTGGTGCAGCAGTCAAATGTAAAAATCCGTAAGATTTTTTAAATGCTCTATTTTATTAGTTGTTTTTAACTAATCCAGACACTATTTTGCTTCTTCCGTCCGTAGAAGATGGCAGGCACATTTTTTTGAGACTTTGTATCGTCGGAGCTGCAACATGCAACCAGCGTGAACACAAACATTGCTTGAAATTGAAAAAATAAAACAACAAGTTGTCAGCGATAAACAGTGGTGGTGTAGTTGTGGGATGTCATGGTAAGGTTGTGATTACTTTAGAGTGTGAGGCATGAAAATGAGTCATGGCCTGCCTGCCTGTGTGTGTGTGTGTGTGTGTGTGTGTGTGTGTGTGTGTGTGTGTGTGTGGAGCACTGACTCACAAAGAAGTCAGACAAGCGAACAAAAGAGTTGCTTGGAACTGAACCGTTTGACCTGTGAAATGAAACAAGAGCTTAAATGAACTCCTCCCTTTTGTCTCCCCCTCCTGTGTTTCCTCCCCCCCCCCCCCCGGCAGGCCTGGTGGTGAGGGAAGCCAGCATCGAGATCACGCGGCAGCAGGTGGAGGAGCTCTTCGGGCCGGAGGACTTCTGGTGCCAGTGTGTGGCCTGGAGCTCGGCGGGGACCACCAAGAGCCGCAAGGCCCACGTCCGCATTGCCTGTGAGTGTCCTCATCCCGCCTCCCCCGCTTCCTCCCCCATCACTTGCTCCTTCTCCCCCCCACCACTTCCAAACCCTCCCATCGTCAAGTGCCGTCTCGAAGCCTTCAGGTGCCCTTTGGAAAAGAGTTGAAATGCTAAAAGTAGCTCCACTGGTTGTTTACCCACTCCGAGGGGCCGCGTCACGTGTTTATGCCGGCGCTCCTGTAGGTGGTCCTCGCTTGTTTGTCCTCCCACTGACTCGTTTCCCAGTAATGAGAAACCTTCCTCTGCCTCCAGAGTTTGCATTTTTTTTTTCCCTTTTCTTTTTTTTCTTAAAACCACCGCTCCACAATGCCTCTGCCAATCACACTCGGTTTAAAGTGGGAAAAAAAAGAAAGAAAAGTTAATGAAACGTCCCCCCGAAGGATGCAGGCAGCAATGCAGAGCCGCTGTAAGTTACGATACGGAATCTCACCTCACCAGTACCGATACGGAACCTCGCCCGCCACTTTATTAGGTGCGCCTACCTTATAAAGTGGCCACTGCTTCAAGGCCACAGGTGATGCGAGATGCTGCAGAGAGTTCTGAGTTGTTCTGAATTGAACAGACTGGACCTTTAATGCTCTCCCTTTGCCCTCTGAAGACCTCTCATAAATACACTTGCCTTCATCTCCCCTCCTCCGACATCTCCCTCTGCATTGCATCGATATACTTTTTACAACCTCGCCTCTCCAGCGCCCTCCCGCTCTCTTCTGTTTCCATGGAGTTGCTCTTTGGATTCAGCGCGTCGCCCTCGACCTGACGGTGGCGGCGGCTCCTTTCCTGAACCACCTCGGTCGGTCGGTCGGTTGATCGGTCGACAGACACATTGGAATCGCGGCTCTCAGCCTCCCACCAAGCACGCTTCTGCAGCTCCGCCTCCTCTAATCACCCATGATGAGCAGCCTTCCTTCCAGCCCTGAACCCATCCCTCAAATCACAGCGGAGCCTCTTCCCCTCCTATTAGCTGGCGCTGAACGGATTAGGAAACTCTCGCTCTCTCTCTCCCTCTCTATCTGTCTCCCTCCTCTCAGAGCCGGACTCGGCTAATGGAAGCTCAGCTTTGTTTTTTTTTTTCTTCCCCGTTTTCCATCCAAACAGTTTTTGATCCGGCGGCGGCGGCCCGACTCAAGCGTTTGTCGGGCTGAGGGTCAAGCTCTTAGACTTTTCCAGCAAAAGAGCGCTAAAAGCGTTGTTGGACTTTTAGTGAAAATTGCCTTTTCCCTCTAATAGGCCCTTAAAGAAAATGTTTTCCTTGGCATTGCGCTGCAGCGGCGCAGCCAAAGAGGCTTTACGAGCATCCGCACAGAGGCAAATTAAATAAAAGGATCAAATTAGCTGAAATGCAAAAGATCGCTAGCCGGCGGCGGCGGCGGAGGAGGCGGCATCTGCCCACAGCGCTGGAAATTGATTTTCCTTCAATAAGTTTCAAATAAATAAATAAGTAAA
Source organism: Nelusetta ayraudi (assembly GCF_046127955.1). Classification (NCBI taxonomy): domain Eukaryota; kingdom Metazoa; phylum Chordata; class Actinopteri; order Tetraodontiformes; family Monacanthidae; genus Nelusetta; species Nelusetta ayraudi. The sequence continues at coordinate 1,504,575 of NW_027466133.1, read as the reverse complement.
AGTCCCTTGGTATGATTCCTAATGTAGTTTTGCAACAATGTCTCGTGATTATTTCCAAGACAAAGACTGGAGTCGAGCCGCAGGCGGCATCAGAGGTAACGACGGCCCTGTTCTAAATTTTTACAGCGAGGTCGTTTTTTAAAAATGCTGCGAATCCCACAGGAATGTCGACTCAGCTGCTGGTCCCACGCCCCCACTGCGGTCCCACGTGGCACTTGGAGGTTTAGGGTTCCGAGAAGCGAGGAGAGGCAGAGAAACAGGACGAGAAGCCACATCCAATAAAGCTCGGCGCGCAAAAAAAAAAAATCGCCACAAGCAAGTGTGAGGCGTCGGAGAGAGCGAGGCGTCAACACAAACAGGGGCCTCTCAGTGTTACACTGCATGTTTACAAGCAGGCAGAATGGAGCTGGGGAAAAAAAAAAGAAAGACAAAAACCTTAATCATCACATTTCCACATTGATCTGCCGTTGAATCATTTAGCAACTTGGCTCGTTTTTGCGATTCTTTTACAAGTTACAAAAAAACAAATTCCCTCGTTAGTTCCTGCAGCAACATGTTGTGCAGTTTGTCGGTGCTTAAGGCGCAAAAATAGCACAAAATCCGGTTCTAAACTCTAAATGCCTTGGACTTGAGCATTTCTGTGTAATATTCCCGAGAGATGATCTCTGGCTCTGGAGTTGCTTCGCTGCGGCCAAACCAAACTTTACTGAGGGCTTGAACATTAACACGTCGGCCAGTAGGCAGCTGCGGTTCCCTCCAAACCGCCGCTGGTCTGATGCAGCAGTGCAGCCAGAGCGTGCCTTTTGTGACATCACAAAGGGGCAGATCAGATTCCTGGGACAGCTTCTTTTTTTTTTTTAATCTGAAGGGGGAAAAAAATCAAAGATGGACTCTTAGTCACTTGTTCGTAGTTCGCCAACCGGGGTCTGTAGCTATGTTTCCATTACAGTTTCTCGCACAATAAAAGGGATATTTTGAAAATTCCGACATTTTCCACTCGTAAAATCCCGTCCCGCGCGTTTTATGATAATTACGTTTGCTTTTGTGTGTTTACGTTTGTTTGCTGTCAAGAATGGTTGTTATATTCCGTTATTGCAACATTTTGCACAATTCTAGCAATCATGGAAACGCAGCTACTGCGAGAACAATAAACAGTTCTTGCACAATATGGGGCCTTCATGACGCGGCGATAAATGTGAGATTTCTGCTCGCCTCACAGATTGCTGCTGGTGAAACACGTTGCTGTGCGTGACTGGAAGCTAGCGGAGAAAGTTTGCAGAGCTGTGAAGGAATGTTTGTCTCCGACGGTTCCGGTGGGGGCGGGGGCGGGGGCGGGGTCGTATAGGGACCACGTCACTGAAGTTGGTCTAACTTACTTTTTTTTTTCCTTGTCCTGTCTGGCCATAATGAAAAGCAACAGAAATGTATTAAAAAAACAAAAAAACAAATGCACAAAAAAATGATGAGCGTAAATAAGTAAGACATTGAACTGTGTGTATGTGTGCATGCGCACCGGTGTACAGATATGATGTGCGTGTATGTGTGTGAGTCTGTGTTGATGGGTGAAGTTGGGCTAACTAACACGCTGGAGTTGCGTCAGCGAACCCTCCGTCGTAGATTTTCTGCTTAAGCAATCCCACAGTTCCCCAGCGGGGGCGCCGCCGCGGCTCCACGCTAAGTCCTGCTCCTGTGCAGCAGGTGATGGCAGACGTCTAACGGGCTCCGGCTCCCAGTGTAGCATGACGCCGCTCGCTAATCCTGCCCTGTCAGCGCCGCTGTGCCCTCGCTGCACCGCTCTATCGCTGGGAAAATATCCCTCTCTTTCTTTCCTTTTCTTTTTTTTACCCTTCACCAGCCGGGTTGAGTGATCCCCTTCTCACGCACCGCCTGCCCGCAGGTGCTGAACCACAGCGTGAATCTCGCCCACTGTTTCTGCACCCAGCCAGTTAATATTGGCTGGGTTACAAAAGTTTTTGGACACCTCATGCATTTGTGATGTATTGTATTGCACTAGCAGTCAGTCTTGAACGTCCCAGTGCAGATTGTTTTTGTATTCAGTCACAGTCAGACATTTAGCCATGTGCTGCAAGAACTACACCTGGAATAATTTAGTTTTCTTATTTCGAGTTTTTAAACAATAAACAAGAAATACATGTATTTGTGCGATGCTCTGATGCAACCATTAAACCTCGGTCTCCTCTCCCTCTCCCCCTCCGTCCGTCCGTCTGCCGTCTGCCCCCCCCCTCTCATCTGTCTGTCCGCTCATCGCAGACCTGAGGAAGACGTTCGACCAGGAGCCCCTGGGGAAGGAAGTGTCGCTGGAGCAGGAAGTGCTGCTGCAGTGTCGCCCGCCGGAAGGCATCCCGGCCGCCGAGGTGAGACTGAAGAGACGCCCGCCACTCATCTGATGCTCCGTTGCTATTAGATTAATTACGCCGTCTGTGAATGGATGGCGCATTGACATTGCTTTTTTATGGAAATGTGTTTTCCTGCCTGCGCGGCCGCGGCGTCTCCGCCAGTATAAATCCACCGACTTCTAAACAGATTTATGTGCAAAGCGCCGCTGACTGGTGTCGCTTCCTGCTGCAATAAAGCCATTGTCTCCGGCATAATGACGCGCCTAAAAAAAAAAAAAGGAAAGGCTTGCCGCGATGCCAATCTGCATAATTGAGTTCTTAGCAGATGTATTTATTGCCGTCTTCTAATTTTCCCACCTCCTCCGCCGCCGCCGCCGCCGCCGCCGCCAGTCACTTTCAACATCTGCAGGAAACGCCGCCGTTTTGGCGCCTCGTTTCTGCAGCTGCGATGAAACGATGCCGAATAAATGCGACACGGGTCCAACACACAGATAAGACCCTCTGCTTTTTCCAAAATTCCAGCGTTTTGGCCCAAGCAGAGAAAAAAAAAAAAATTGTAATTATCGGCTGAAGCGGGAAGAAAAAAAAGAAAAGAGTAAAGGCTGTGTTGCCTGAGCTCAGCCGGGATCTGCAGCCGACGGCGGAGCGGCGCTGGATCTGTTTGAAAGCTGCAGAAAGCTGAAGGAGTTTCTCTGGAGGAGGTGTGAGGGGGAGGAGGGGCTGTTTTCCTTTACCCCCCCCCCCCCCCCCCCCACCTCCGACTCCCCCACCCCCACCTCCGCGCAGGAGCCGAGGGTGTTGGGACTGAACTTGCAACTGACCCGAAAAAAAGTTGAGTTAAGTGAGTGGAACTGCACAGCGTTTATCCCCCCCGACAACCTCCCCCCCCACCTACACGCCCCCCCCAACCCCCTGCTGAAAGTGCTGACAGGCCAAATGGGCTGAAATTTTTTTTTTTGTTTTTTTGCGGAGGACTCCTCGCTCTCCGCCAAAGCCGTCTGCTGCTTCTCTGGCGATTTTGCTCGCCACTCGTCCCAGCTCCTCTATTTCTTCTGTCTTTCTTTCTCCCCCCCCCAATCCTGGATTGAGTCAGCGCGGCAATTAAATAATACTAAAAAAAGAGAGGGAGAGAGAGAGAAAGAAAATCTCCCGCGGACGCACGTCCGTGACTGGAGGCTGCTGGAGTTGCTGTGGCAACCCGACGGGAGGAGACGTGTCGGAAGCTGAAGGATGAAGACGAGGCTTTGATGTTGTTGATGTTTGTTGCCTGGCGAAGGAACATGATCACAATCTGCCGCAGCGTTGCCTCGGCAGCAGCCACTGCACTCCTCGGAAAGAGAGAGAAAAAGTTCCAGTCCAGCGTCGTCTGCATAATGCTTATTTATTTTTGCCTCGTTTTTTTGTTTTTCAGTGACGCCGTCCTCCAAAACATCCTTCTCTCCGTCTCCGGAGCCCTGATTGTTTCTCTCTGTTTACTCCTCCGCGCATGATGGAGGCGAGATTTTGTTAAAGTGCGCAGAGTCTCTTTTTCAGTCCTCTCTAATTACTCTCACTTACTTCATGGCTACAAAAAAGACACAACTGTTTCCTTTTCCACCGCTTGTTTTTTCATTGTTTTGTCCCTTTCCAAATGCAAACACAGCTGCTGCTGCTGCTGCTGCTGCTGCTGCTGCGGTGGAAAAGAGGATAAAACTCAACGCTGCCGCTCCTTTTTCAGACAAGTGTTTATGGTCCTTTTTTTTTTTTTTAAACTCCCTCGAGAAAAAGAAAAGTATTTTTGTACCAGCAGAGAGACACAATGCGAAGACTTAATTTGCCTGCGTGCTGTGACCAAAATTGGCAATCGCTGTGATGTCACGAGGGGCCCAGTTTGGCAACCACAACCTCAGCCAGGTGTTGGCTCCGCCCTCTGAGATCGTCCATGTTTTTTTTTGTCCTCTTCCAAACAAAGCTTACATTTTTACCGTGAAATCAAAAATCAATTTAGCATTTTTGCAGGAGGCTGTAAACAGAGGGCTAAATATAATGGACGCCAGTTGGAGTTGAAGTTTTTAAATTGAGGGTGTTAAAATCATGCAGTGCAATCAATCATGTTAAAACTTTTTCTATGCTTCCAAACTGAGTTTTAACTCAGCGGAACTCAAACATTTTGATGCTCCAACACATTTTTTTTGCCCCATGTTGTTTTTGTCTGAAACGACTTTCCTGCCCCTGCTGCTGCAGATGTTTGTCCGTCGATACTTCCATCTCCTGAACACCCCCCCCACCCCCCCCCACCCCCCCCCACCACCACCACCACCACCACCACCACCACCATTCCCCCGCTCCCCCATCGACCAATATCAATCAGTTTCCATCTCAGATTACCAGCCGCTGCCTGATGTTACCCAGCCAGTGTTTCCCCTCTTTGTCCTCTCGCTTTTCACATGATTCCCATTATAGCTTTTTTTTTTCTTTTCCCGTCTTTCTTTTCTTTCACCGCGGTTTCGCCACAGAAATGATGTTTTTCTGATTCTATTTGCGGCGGCTTTCTTGAGTCTCGGCCGGCATTCTGCGGCGGCTGCTGCCCCTGAGAAAAGGGATCTGCTGCTGAGTCATCGGGATTCGCTCCTCCCGTGACTCGCTCCTTTCCAACTCGGTCCAGCCGGCCGCTGCGAACAGGGCTCGTCCGTCCAGTCAAAAGCTGTTGATTGGTGATTTATTTTGTGCACACGCACACACAGACACAGGATTTATGTTGCCGCTGCTTGGTGGCCGGACCCGAGTCCAGGCCGAGGTTTCTGAGAATGGCGTCGCCAGGATTCCGTCATCGGAGAGTCTCGGAGCCTCTGACTGCATCTGACACTCGGCAGGCTCTCCGAAAAAAAAAAAAAAAGAAAAGAAAAGAAAAATCATCGTCGTGCCACACGTCTCCTCAGACATGAATATTTGATACCTGACTTAATCAAGAAGCAGCAGCGGGGAGGAAAGAAACTTAGCCGCTGAGGCTTTTTCTTTTTTCTTTTTCTGCGACGAGAAAGGTTTTTCTGGCGGCGGAGATGGAGCACTTCCTGTCCACTCTGAGCCCCTCCCCCCTGTGTGAACTCCCCCTCGACCCCCTTTCATCGACGTCTAATAGGCCTCTGCCCGTGTAACCTTGGGCCTCTCTCTCTCTCTCTCTCCCGCTCTCGCTCTCGCTCTTTCTCTCTTTTTATACCGACCATTTGAAGCTCATAAAACGCACTTAAATCTCCTCGCTGAAAGAGTGCGGCTTCATTGTTGCTCCGCTTCTCTTCTCTTTGCCGTGAGCAACTCCATCTCCCGGGTCTCCGGCGCCGAGCTCCCGTCACATGCTGTGAGAGAGGAGAGAGAGAATGAGAGAGGGAGAGGGAGAGAGAGAGAGAGAGAGACGGGGTTCAAGAGGCGACGCAGTGCGAGATCCCACTCGAGCTTTTATGATTAGTCTGCGATGATGTTTTCTTTCCTTCTCCCCTCCCCCCCGACCTCGTCGCAAGCCGTGTTGCAGGTTGCACATTGAGCGGCAACAAAAAAGAAAAAAGAAATGCAAGGGAAAAAAAAGACTACATTTCAGATCCAATTCCAGCGGGACGGTCGGGTCACCTTGTCGAGGGAAAGCTGAGCTTCTTCCAGGTCACATGCTGCATGGTGCACCGAGGGGGCGGGGGGTGAAGAGTAAAAACAGCACTTTGGTGGAAAAACAAGGCGGCTGTTTCATTAAAGTTCCCCCCGGGAGGGAAGGTGTCGGCCCGGTTCCGGCCGAGAGGTCGCTCTCCTGCTCCCGGCCTGTCAGTCAATTCGGGGGAGGGAGGGGCGGGGCTTCCTGGAGCGCCGGACCGGTTGTGGAGCGCCGCCGTCCGCTGCTGCTACATCCACCGGGTCACAGCTTTTGCAAACAGGGGCCATGTAAAAATCTGTGTCCCGAGGGCCGGGGGGCAGGGGGGGGGGGGGGTGGTGGGAGGGGTGGGGGGGTTGGGGATGGGGGGGGCGGGTCACGTACCTACCAATGAGGGAGAATGTTATATATATTGCAAGGCTGAGAAGGAAAACAAACACCTCAGTGTTGACCCAGAAAGTCCAATTTTAGGAAGAACCACACACTGATGATGATGTTTGACTAATGCTAATGTGTGGCTAGCCTCCATTAGCTGAAACAAACCTGTTTGCTCCACTTGATGTTGTTTTTTCTGTTCTGACCTCAAATCAAGACTTAGACAAAATTCACATTTTATAACCGTCATTAAAGATAGAGCAAATGAACAAATGCACAACTGCACAAAAGCAAAACCACATCAAATGCAGTGATCGTTTCTGGTGAAATTGTTTCAGTGGTTTTAGTCATTTTAAAGTGCTCAGTGAAGTCAGTTAAACCGCACACTGATTGTGGTATTTTAATCCTTTTTCTTAACCACACTTTCGACATATTTTTTCAGTGAACAAAAACTCTGTAAAAAGTATATATATATATATATATATATATATATATATATATATATATATATATATATATATTTTTTTTTTTTTTTTTTTTTTTTCCCTCCTCTGCTGTGGAGAGTTTGAGACCTGGCTGGACACTGTGTATCGCACAGCTCTAAAAAAAAAAAAAATATGTATAAATAAATTTAAAAAAAGTTGCAGTCTTGGTAGCGATTTAAATTGTGTGTATCATTCAATAGTCCCACATAAAAAAAGAAAACAAGCCAAAAAAAAAAAAAATGAAG